>NC_083347.1:79244593-79312234 GCF_019175385.1 Lycium barbarum | reverse complement strand
ACCCATCCAATAGTATTTAACATCCAAAAAACTGCCAAATAAAACGCGTCCCATGCCGAAATATCACAAGTACCACCTCGTCCTGGGCCATCGCACGGAAAACTATAACCGAAATCCTTTTTATCTGGCATTAACTTGGAACCACGTGCATCTAAAGCACCTTTTACTAAGATCAATGTAGTTGTATGAAGATGCGGACTACCTGCACCTGGACAGAAAGACCCTATAAAGCTTCACTATTCCCTGGGATTTGCTTTGGGCCTTTCCTGCGCAGCTTAGGTGGAAGGCGAAGAAGGCCTCCTTCCAGGGGGGGGGGGGGGGGGGGGGGGGGGGCGAGCCATCAGTGATATATATATATATATATATATATATATATCAAAGTATGACTATTAAGAACACCGAGCTTATATGGCCGGGTATGATATCTATCGCGCACACACCACTGCAGTTGTGTACGGATAACACTGAGCCTTGGTAGGGCCAGGTATTTATAACACTAAACCTTATCATGGTCGGGTATGTAAGACACCGAACCTCTATGGTCGGGTATGATACTACTATATATATAAGTGTATCTAATTGGAAGGTTCCCATTAGATAAAGGGTAAGTAAACATGATGAACGTCGCTAGAGGTATAAATGGCTCTATCATCCCATGACTCTTCTTTCTTATGTTATCGTTCGTGCTTCTATTATGTTGTTGATTATGCTTTACATACTCAGTACATTATTCATACTGACGTCCTTTTGTTTGTGGACGCTGTATCATGCTCGGAGGTGGACAGGGAGATAGATTTGATCCGTACACTGCTTGTTCAGGGACTGCATAGAGGAGCTCCATTTGATTCGGAGCTCCAGCTGTTGGTGCTATTCTTTTGTGTATATACATATGGGCATGGCGGGGTCCTGTCCCGTCTATATGATGTTACATACTCTCTTTAGAGGCTCGTAGACTGTTGCGTACAGTTAGATGTCTTTTAGCCTTGTCGGCTCATATTTTGTATATCATTTTGCCAGCCTTGTCAGCTTGTATATATGTATATGGGCATGTTTGTTGATGTTAATATAAAAGTGCCTTAGCCTAATGGAAATGGCATTATTGATGCGTAGAGATTGTTAGTAGGCCATGTGGCTCACCTAGATATGATTGTGGAAGTATGATGAGAGGTGCCCGGTGGCTTAGCTCCGGGTGCCCGTCATGGCCCTCCGATTGGGTCGTGACACAAACGCACTATAACGACACAAAAGGTGTTAAGCACCTTTCAAGGTCCACAAATGTATGTCCTTGCCGAATTTAAAATTATGTGGGATTAAATGATTAAAGAAAGTAAATTACACAAATACATTACATAAAAAAAACGTTAACAGTAAACTAAAGAAAACTAAGAATAAATTATTTTCCTAAAAAAATTAGTAAAAAATCTATATTGGTAAAAGGGGGAACGTTAGTAAAAAATTAAGTTTAAGAAAAATAGCTAAAAATTTAAAAGAGGGAAGTGTTAAAAAAAAGTTTAACATTAGGTAAAACTTTAAAAGTAATTTGAAAAAAAAAAAGTAAGTAAAAAATATTGCAAATAAGGTGGATTAAGCCTATGTTAATTTTAGTCTATTCGGATCAGCGCCCGGCTTATTAATCGAAGACAATTTCAGAATCCAGTATCATATATTGCTCGGGTCGATTTTCGTCATGTCCGTCTATTTAGCCAATTTCTATGATATCATTAAATAGGTTCAACATTTGATATGTACTAAGACTGAAAATACGAAATACCTCAGGTTTTTTACACATTACAAGTTTGACCGCCATGAATATAATGAGACTTATGAGTGTCACTTTGGTAATTAAGTGCCAACCAGATCTTAATGTGTCAAATTAATAATGTGCAAATTTTATTGAGATAATGGTAAAAACATACATGAACTATCATGAATGGTAAAAACACACATGAACTATCATTTTTTCGTGAGTTTCACATCGAATTATCAGATGTTTCCTTGTCCTGCCTGAACTATCCCCATCTATGTATTAAAACATACCTAGCTAGGTGATAATTTAGGTAGGAAAAGGGAACAACTGATTAGTTGGCCTAATCAGCTTCGAGGTGTGTTTTAATACATAGATGAAGATACTTCGGGTAGGAAAAGGGAACAACTGATAGTTGGTCTAATTAGTTTCAATGTGTGTTTTAATACATAAATGATGATAGTTATTAGTTCATATAGGAATAAGGAACAACTGATAGTTGGGGTGTGAAACTCGAAAAAAAATGATAATTCAAGTGTGTTTTGACCATTAACTCAATTTTAATTAAGGGCAATTTAGTTAAAATAACTAAAAAAAAATCTAGAGTTAGTATTTTCTTAAGAGGTATACTAAAGGCTAAGTAGACACTTATTCTCAACCGCAACAAGTATTAGATATAGGGTTAATTTAGTAGCACTTTGTCTATGGTATTGGTGTTGAGGATGAAAGAACTAGCAATATGTTTGTCAAAGTCGATGAAGTATATTAGGTAAGGCACCTTTAATTTAGAGAAAATATTGATCTTCTACGTCATCAAGTTCATCTTATTTTTCCTACTAAACGAAGTTGACCAAGAAAATTATACAGTCCTCTGCGGACAAGTCACCCGGCGGCTCTTAACTTCATTACCCTAATAAAATAGATTTAAAGTTATATACACGGTGTAATGTAAAATATTTATAAATTATCAATATAATTAGACTGAGTATTATTCAGTTTTTAAGTTTTTGTATTAGGTTTGATATGAAGAGTTATTTGTTATTATAGGTCAACCCGAGTATAGTATTGTTTTACACTGTGTCAATACATGAACTCATAATATCAATATTAATATAAGTAATAACAAAAAATTGTACATTAATTGTCCTCGTAAATGTGTCATCTCATGATTATCTTAAAGATAATGTTATTTGAAAAAAGAGGACAAGTAAACATATACTATAAAATTTCAATTCTTGGCGTCTCCAAATAATTCCACTCGATCGAATATTAAACTCAAGGCTATATCTATATAAATCGCTTCATATATCTTAGTTTCCATTAACAAGCCTTCTCTTCATGGCTACCTCAGATAAATATACCACTCCTCAAATGGCTGCTATCATATTGCTAGGATTACTTGTTGCCAACAATGATATAGCAGGTACGCTATAAACTCTCGATAAACATTGCAACGACAAAAAGTCTAAACTTTTGAATTTTAGAGTCCATAATAGTCTTGTATTTTGTGTGTGAAAATAAATGCATTTTGATAGCTATTTACTTATTTTTCGTATCGGACTTGTGTTTTTTTTTTTTCCCTTCAAATTAACTTGCACAACATTCATTTAGTCATGGTTAGTTGCTAATTTTCGGGTAAAACTCGTGTGGTTTTTCCAATTAAGGGTGTATTTCATATGACATAAACTATCTTTTCTTAAAATAATAAACAATTTTCTTGTATTTGGTGTTAGAAATTATCTTTCACCAAAGAAAATGGTTTCTCTAGATGGAAGTCATTTTCCTTCGCAATTATCTCAACTTTCGAACTTCATCTCACTAATTTTACCAAGACTTAGATACTTGCAATTTGAATGCTAAAAAAGTTCAGCAAAACACTACCATGTTTGATGCTAATATTGTAATCCATCTTCAATAAATGATTTTTGCAAAACATTTCTCACTCAACTAAACACCCAAACCAAAAAAAAAAAAAATGAAATAAACATGTTCCAAAAAACAAGTTATTTTCAGGGAAATGACATTCGTCGTACCAAAAATTATTACCCTAACCTCACTAGCTTTTCCAATTTGAAGGAGGGGGACGGAGACCTATGTAAATATTTTAACTTTGCAATAATTCTATGATTAATTAGTTTTGTGACACTTTGTTATTCTTTTGGAGCAGGGGCTCAATCAATAGGTGTTTGCTATGGGATGCTAGGCAATAACTTGCCACCAGCATCACAGGTTATACAACTCTATAAATCAAGAAACATAAGAAGGATGAGGCTTTATGATCCAAATCAAGCAGCTTTACAAGCTTTAAGAGGCTCCAACATTGAAGTTATGCTAGGTGTTCCCAATTCAGATCTCCAAAACCTTGCTGCCAACCCTTCAAATGCAAATAATTGGGTACAAAGAAATGTCAGGAATTTCTGGCCAGCTGTTAAATTTAGGTACAACTGCAAAATACTTACTCGCATGGATGTTTACCTTAAATTAGATAATTTAATCTTAGTAATAAAAATTAAGATATTACACTTTTATTTACTTAATTATATCTTCAACATCACATTCAAGCAAAGGGTCCATATGATACTCCTTGCTTATTATACATGTATATTACAAGCAAAAAAATGATTAAATGCATGATAAATACAAGGGTTGACCCCTCACGTGAGGTATGATTCCCTTTTTATAGGCCAAACATGTGGAGTACATATTGATAATATGTGTCCGTAAGACTCAAATTCAGTACCTATGCTTGCTCTAATTCCATGTTGACATGTGTGAACATCTCATCTAAATGCTTACATTGTTAGAGAGTGAACTTTTATCTATTTAAGTTGTTATAGAGTGCACATTTATTTACTTAATTATGTTTTCAACAGGTACATTGCTGTAGGAAATGAAGTCAGCCCTGTAACAGGCACATCTTCATTTACCCGATATCTTCTTCCTGCCATGAGAAACATTCAGAATGCAATTTCTTCAGCTGGTTTGCGAAACAACATCAAAGTTTCAACTTCTGTAGACATGACTTTGATCGGGAACTCTTTTCCGCCATCGCAGGGTTCGTTTAGGAATGACGTTAGGTCGTTCATTGATCCGATTATTGGGTTTTTAAGGGGCATAAACTCTCCTTTGCTCGTTAACATTTACCCTTATTTTAGCTATTCTGGTAATCCGCGCGATATTTCTCTCCCCTATGCTCTTTTCACTGCACCTAATGTGGTGGTACAAGATGGTTCACTTGGATATAGGAACTTATTTGATGCAATGTTGGATGCTGTTTATGCTGCCCTATCTCGAGCCGGAGGGGGATCGATAGAGATTGTTGTGTCCGAGAGTGGTTGGCCATCTGCTGGCGCATTTGGAGCGACAACAAACAATGCAGCAACTTACTACAGGAACTTAATTCAGCATGTTAAAAGGGGTAGTCCAAGAAGGCCTAATAGAGTCATTGAGACCTATTTATTTGCAATGTTTGATGAGAATAACAAGAACCCTGAACTGGAGAAGCATTTTGGATTGTTTTTTCCCAACAAGCAGCCCAAATATAACCTCAACTTTGGTGTTTCTGATAGAGTTTGGGATATTTCTGCTGAAACTAATGCTACTGCTTCTCTGATAAGTGAAATGTGATAAAAGATACTTTAGCATAGGTACTGCATGGTTGGAAGACATAGTACCAATAAAATAATTTGTTCTCTATGCAGTTATCTTGTTAAGAGACACTACTTGCTCTCTGTTAGTCCTCATGGATTGTTAACATAAATAATTGAGTGATGATTCTGGAATGATAAATGGAAGTGGTGATGTTTCAATTTCCCTATCTTTGAGATGTTTTTGCCTGCCAAGCTATGTTACTCGGATTCTTCAAAAATGCCAACAGGTGCGTGTTGGATCCTCCAAAAGTAGTACACTTTTGGAGAATCCGACATGAATGCGACAACTTTTTTAGAGAGTCAGAGCAAAATAACTGCCAAGCAACCTTTTGTAAGTCGTGTGTTATCTAAGATTCCCATTTATTATCAGTTTTGCACCCGCAACTACAGTTTTAGCCAAGTGAATCATTATTGATTGTCTAGAGTTTCAAATCTGCAACAATTAACTTGTAAACACATAAATACGCGCAACAAACATATCGCGAAGAGAAAAAAATGATGAACTCAGTCAGGCATAGTTGCTGAATTGTTTAAGGCCTTTTCTTGCCATACCATGACTTGAGCTAGCTAGTATACTGTGATTGACAAATAATAAGACCAAAAAGTTTATTTCATGCACATGGACAGTGCTTTGTCGTGCCTGGTTATTGACATATCCATTATTTTCTCTATTTGACAACAGGAATGGATTGGATCGAGATGCCGTGCCAGGTTATTGACATCCATTATTTTCTCTATTTGACACCAAGAATGGATTGGATCGAGACATCTTTCTAACAGCATAACTAAGTGTGAAATTATAAAGTAGATTTTTTGGAACTATAAAAAATTCTAGATATTTAGTAATGATTCTAGAATAGCCTAGTATAGTATCTTGGATAAATATCTTGAACAGATTTCTAGATAGTCTAGAGTATTGCAAGAAGTTAAGGTTTGCTAGATTTTTCTTATAGATGTATCTAGAAGAATGTCTAGAACCATCCTTAGACAAGTATAAATAGGAGTGGACTTGATCATTTGTAACCAAGTAATTCAAGTAGTTCAAGAAAGCCTTTCTTCCATAACCAAGTTCTCCTATCTAAAATTTTCTTTCTCCTTTCCAAAGCTTCCTCTTCTTTAGTTGAATCTTCCAATCTTAATAACGATCTTGGGCTAGCAGAAGTTTTCTCCGATTTACTTTTCTTCTGCTATATTTCTCTACATGGTATCAGAGCCATAGCCATATACGTTGGCTTCTGGATATATTTTTAAGATCGGGTTAGTGGTCGATTCAATTGTTTTTTTCTATATGGATGTGTGTGGTCGTGCTAATGGACTGGGGATGGAATTATTGAACCAGTCCAACTACAAGGTATGGAAGACCTGTTTGGAGTCCTACCTTGTTGGCGAGGATTTGTGGGAAGTTGTCAATGGGAGTAACACAAATCCTCCTGCCGATGCACCGGAAAACAATGACGCACGTAAGAAGTGGAAGCAGATTAATGCCAAGGCGGAGTTCATCCTGAAGAGGTCCATCTCTCCCAGTTTATTTGATCATATTATAAGGTGTAAATCAGCTCATGAAATATGGAGGACCCTTGATCGTTTGTTCAACAAGAAGGATGAAGCTCGGCTACAGATTTTGGAGAACGAATTGGTCAACACCATTCAAGGTAATCTTTCTATTGCTGAGTACTTCTTGAAGATTAAAAACTTATGTTCTGAAATATCTCTATTAAATCCGGACGAGGCTATTTCTGAAGCACGAATGAGAAGAATTATAATTCGTGATTTGAAGTCAGAATATATTCCTTTTGTTACATCAATTCAAGGATGGGCTCAACAACCATCCTTGGAGAAATTTGAGAATTTGTTATCGTCACAGGAGTTATTAGACAAATAGTTGGCTGGAGTATCTGTCAAAGAAGGTGAAGGAAATGCTCTTGTAGCCGATAAGAGGAACTTTAAAGGAAAAGCAAGAGATAGGCTACACTCTCGCTCCTTAGGTGGTTCAAGCTCGCCAGGAAAGAAGGAAGAGTCTTCTAACAATCACGGTAAGAAGTCTCCCAAATGCTATCGGTGCAGCAAAATAGGACACATAAAAAGATATTGTCGAGTCAAAGAGAGTAATATGGCTCAAACTGAGAAAGCTACTGAAGAAGAAGAAGACTGGGGAAAGTGCTTTGTAGCTGAGACTCGAGCAGTAGATGCCATGGCTTCCATCAATTTTGAAAAATACTGGATTGTGGATTCAGGATGTGGGCACCATCTCACCGGGGATGAATCTAAATTTTTCAACTTCCGAAAATACAATGGTCGTGATGTCATTGTAACAGCAGATAAATCAGTTCATCATGTGGAGAAGGAAGGCTCTGTTGTCATCAACGAGAAGCAGGAGGACTCTATCACTCTCAACAGTGTCTTTCATGTTCCAGGTATGAGCAAAAATCTATTTTCAGTTGCAAATGCCGTAGATGCTGGAAGTTATCTATTATTTGGCCCACATGATGTGAAGTTCCTTCAAAATATCAAAGAACTCAAGGCAGATATCATTCATACCGGTAAGAGAGTTAATGATTTATATGTCTTATCTGCCTCTAATTCATATATTGAGAAGATGAGTACCAATGATAATACATATCTGTGGCTTGCTAGACTTGGGCATCTTAGCATGGATAAATTAAAAGCTATGGTGAAATTCAATCTAGTAAAAGGATTACCAAACTTAAGCAACTTTGGTGGTGTCACGACCAAACTAGGTACCCGTCACGGCCCCTAGTTGGGTCGTGACAGAAGTGGTATTAGAGCAGTTCAGTCCTAGGGAGTGTCTACGAGCCGTGTCTAGTAGAGTCTTATTTATGGTGTGTTGCGCGCCACATCAATAAACAGGAGGCTACAGGGCATTTAGGAAAAATGACCATCTTTTTTCTTATGAGATCGTGCGATAAAGCCGTGTATAAGACTTTATCCTCCCTAATAGTGTGTTGTGATTTCAGAAATGCCGCCAAAAAGGCAAGGCTACGACAAAAAGGCGGGTAGAAAGAGAGCCGCCAACGAATGTAGAGGAGGGCGAGTCATATAATGAAGCCCCATCTAATAATTCCTCTACCCCGCCCAATGAAGAAGGACAAGGAGGAGCTTCAGCTCCAATTCCTCCACCCGTTGCTTCGGGTCAACAAGTGACCGAGGCCATTCACTTATTGACACAGTTGGTTGCAGCCCAGGAACAGCGGCAGAATGCGAGCCCAAGTGATCGGTCAGCTAGTACCCGAGCCCGTGATTTTATGAGTTTGAATCCTCCAGAGTTTTTCGGGTCAAAGCTGAATGAAGACCCGCAGGGTTTCATTGATGAGATGTTGAGAACATTGAGAATTATTCATGCCTCCGAGACTGAATCTGTAGAGTTGGCATCTTATAGACTCCGAGACGTGACGGTGTTGTGGTATAATAATTGGCTAACATCAAGGAAATAAAATGCGCCTCCTCCCGTGTGGCAAGAATTCGTAGATGCTTTCATTCGCCATTATTTGCCACCCGAAGTCCGCCGAGCTAGAGCGGATAGATTTCTAAATTTGAGGCAAGGAAATATGAGTGCCCGGGAGTATAGCCTGCAATTTAATTCCTTGGCTAGATATGCCCCGACTATGGTGGCCGACATGGGAGATAGGGTGCACAGGTTCGTGAGTGGCTTGGGGCCACATTTGTTTAAGGATTGTTTAACGGCCTCGTTGAAAGAAGGGATGGATATTTCCCGAATACAAGCCCATGCCCAGAACTTAGAGGGACGACAACCTCAACCAAGAGGTGATCGTGATGCTGATAGAAGGCAAAGCAAGAGGGCCAGATCTATGGGAGCAGGCAGTGATTATGGAGGGGGATCAAGTCAGACATATTCTAGACACTCGGGCCAGTCGGTGACTAGTGCACCTCCACGACTTACAGGCAGGAGATTTGATCGCTCCTTTCGTTCAGGACAGGGTCAGAGTTCGAGGGCCCCAGATTCTCAGTTTGGGGGAGATTATAGCCAGAGGAGACCCCCAGTACCGCGGTGCAGCCAGTGCGGTAGACTACATTCTGGACAGTGTCGCCAAGGTTCAGATGCTTGCTATGCCTGCGGCCAGGTTGGGCATATGATGCGAGATTGCCCGTCGACAAGTGGTAGAGTTGGGATTCAGCCCACAGGATCAGCAGCTGGTTCTTCTTCAGTGCGTCCGGTAGGGCAGACTTCTCAGATTCCAGCGGGCCGAGGTAGAGGCCGAGGGGGATCATCTACTTCAGGTGCCACTCAGCCCCGTATATATGCTTTAGCCGGACGACAGGATCTTGAGTCCTCCCCAGATGTGGTTACAGGTACATTATGCATATTTTCCCATGATGTATATACCTTGATAGATCCGGGTTCTACTTTTTCCTATATTACCCCATATGTTGCTGGTCGTATTGGGGTGAAACCTGAGCCAATCAAACCTTTTGAGGTATCTACTCCGGTTGGTGATCCCGTGATGGCTAGACAAGTGTATAAAAACTGTGTGCTTGTGATATGCAATCGCCAGAACAAAGCTGATTTAATTGAGCTGGAAATGCTAGATTTCGATGTGATTATGGGTATGGACTGGTTGGCATCATGTTATGCTAATGTGGATTGCCGAATGAAAATAGTTCGATTCCAATTTCCGGGAGAACCCGTGCTTGAATGGAAGGGTAATACAGCATCTCCAAAAGGTAGGTTTATTTTCTACCTCAAGGCAAGAAAGATGATAGCCAAAGGCTATATTTATCATCTAGTCCGAGTTCATGATACCGAAGCAAAGTCGCCAACTTTCCAATCTGTTCCGGTAGTGAATGAATTTCCGGATGTATTTCCAGATGAACTTCCAGGCCTTCCTCCAGAAAGAGAGATTGATTTTGCCATTGATGTGTTGTCGGACACCAAGCCTATTTTTGTTCCTCCTTATCGAATGGCTCCGGCAGAATTGAAAGAGCTAAAGGCGCATTTGAAAGATTTACTTGAAAAGGGGTTTATTAGACCAAATTCATCGCCGTGGGAGCACCAGTCTTGTTCGTGAGAAAGAAAGATGGTTCCCTACGAATGTGCATCGATTATAGGCAGTTGAACCAGGTGACGATAAAGAACAAATATCCTCTCCCAAGGATTGATGATTTATTTGATCAACTGCAGGGTGCCAAGTGGTTTTCTAAAGTAGACCTGAGGTCGGGCTATCATCAAGTGAGGGTTAAAGAAGAAGATATTCCTAAAACAGCCTTCAGAACGAGATATGGCCATTATGAGTTCCGGGTGATGTCGTTTGGGTTGACCAATGCTCCGGCCGTGTTTATGAATTTGATGAATAATGTATTCAGGTCACTCTTGGATTTATTTGTGATAGTATTCATTGATGATATTCTGGTGTATTCTCGCACAGAATCAGAACATGCAGATCACTTGCGTATCGTACTTGGAATTCTTCGAGCTCGAGAATTATATGCAAAATTTTCAAAGTGCGAGTTTTGGCTGAATTCCGTAACATTTCTGGGTCATGTTATTTCAGATGACGATATTCGAGTTGATACTCAGAAAATTGAAGCTGTGAAGAATTGGCCAAGGCCTACGACGCCTACAGAAATTCGTAGTTTTCTGGGATTGGCAGGTTATTATAGAAGGTTCGCAGAGGGCTTCTCATCTATTTCTGCCCCATTGACAAAGCTAACCCAGAAGTCAACTAAATTTCAATGGAATGATGCTTGTGAACACAACTTCCAAGAGTTGAAGGACAGATTAACCTCAGCTCCAGTCTTAACACTTCCAGAAGGGTCCAATGGTTATGTAGTATACTGCGATGCTTCCGGTGTTGGATTAGGATGCGTGTTAATGCAGCACGGTAGAGTCATTGCTTATGCTTCGAGGCAGCTACGGAAACATGAAAAGAATTATCCAATTCATGTTCTCGAATTGGCCGCAGTCGTTCACGTATTAAAAATGTGGAGACATTACTCGTATAGGGTGCACGTCGATATTTATACAGATCACAAGAGTCTCCAATACATTTTCAAACAGAAAGAGTTGAATCTGCGACAGAGGCGGTGGTTAGAATTATTGAAAGATTATGATGTGAGTATTTTATACCACCCCGGGAAAACAAATGTAGTAGCCGATGCGCTTAGCCACCGATCAATGGGTATCCTATGCGAAGTTCCTCCGGAAATGAAAGAAATGATTCATGAGCTTTACCAACTAGCTAATCTTGGAGTGCGTGTAATTGATTCAGGTAGTGCAGGGATTGGTAATAATGATCCTACGGTTTCGTCTCTGAATGTGGAAGTGAAAGAGCGTCAGTATGAAGATCCTCAGTTGAGCCACTATAGAGACACATTCCATGAAAAAGAGAGATCTCCATTTAAAACTTCGATGGATGAGATCCTTAGATACCAAGGCAGGCTATGTGTTCTGAATGTTGCAGAATTGCGCCGATGAATTCTGGAAGAAGCCCATTATTCTTGGTATTCTATCCACCCAGGTGAAACAAAGATGTATCACGATCTTAAATTGATATATTGGTGGGATGGCATGAAAAGAGACATAGCAGAATTTATAGCTCAATGTCCAAATGGCCAGTAAGTAAACATTGAACATCAAAAGCCAGGAGGGTTATTGCAAGCGATGGAAATTCCTACGTGGAAATGGGAAGTTATCAATATGAATTTTATTGTGGGGTTACCCCATTCCCGAGGCAAGCACGATTCTATATGGGTAATTGTGGACAGATTAACAAAGGCATCTCATTTTCTTCCAGTCAGGACCACATACTCAGCAGAAGATTATGCGAGGTTATATCTCAAAGAAATTGTGCGACTTCATGGTATTCCACTATACATTATTACGGATAGGGGAGCACAGTTCACAGCCAAATTCTGGAAGTCCTTTCAAGAAGGTCTATGTTACACCTCGGAAAAATTTCCCGTTGGAACGCAAGTAAATGAACTAGTGAGGCGTGCGAGTGCATGATGTCCCATGAGTAAGAGACGAAGTTTGATGACCTTAGGTGAGATTTCAAAGGTATCCGAGGTAAGACGAGAAAATTGGCAAAGATAAGGCAAGGTATGAGGTGAGCAATGCATGCAAATGGATGTGGATGATTGGAATGAAAAGCCTAAGAAATATGAAAAGTTGCAGATTTGCAATCTGCCCAATGGTCGTAAAGTGAAAATACTGACCGTAAAATGGTATATGGTCCGTAAACTAGCAGGTCGTAAATTGGCATGCAAGACTTCAACTTTCTGCCAGTCGAGGAAATGGTAAAATACGACCTGGAATACGGACCGTAAAGTGATTTACGGCCCGTAAACCATGATCGTAAATCACCATGGTTGCAGTCTGAGTTTCTGGTTCTGATATGGTTAAATACGCCCATGAAGGACGGTCCGTAAGCTGGAGGACGGGTGGTAAACCATGTTTACGACCACTGTACACTTCAACACAGATTTTCAAGTTGTTAAATAAGGGGACCAAGGCTTATTTTATTTCACTTCAACATCACACCCCTTCTCTCTAAAACATCTCTCTGCATTTATTTCACAAGAGTTCAAAGATATTTAGTGATCAACAACATAAAAACAAGTGAATCAAGAGTAAGGAAACCATCAAAGATCATCCAAGGCCAAGAAATCCAAATGGAGGAAAAACTAGGGTTTTGCTCCAAGTGGAGTATTATCAACTAAAGCTTGTTCCTACAACATCTAAGGTAAGATTCATGATATTTACATGATGTTTAAGGTATTGAAGAGTTGAAATACATGGATTGTAGAAAATATGGTAAAATGGGTCATGAATGATGAATAGTGACATTTTGAGAAATAGTTTGAATTGAATTATGATTGTTGTTGAGTTGTGATATAAATGTTTTATAAACGACGTTAAGATCATGGAATAGACATTGTATATGAGTGGACGAGGTCGAAGGTTATAACCATGAATATGGGTGAACTAGGAGTAAATTAAGGAATGTGGATAATGTGAATGACTAATGGCCATTGTTATGGTATTAATGAAGGTAGAAACGCTAACGTTGGAAGGGAACGTGCAAGTGTAGAATAGCCCGACGGAAAGGTATGTAAGGCTAACCCTTCTTTCGTGAGGCATGGTTCTTTGGCCAAATTTCTAAATCCTCTATACGAGTATGTTGTCTCCAAATGATTGATCTTCCGAGCTCACGATCCGCGATATGTACTAAGTTTGCACTACGCTCCACATATGACGAGTAAGACTATAATATAGACGTAACGATAATGATGATGATAGTAATGATGATAATAATAATAATGATGCTAAAGGTGCTTATGAGCTTTTATATGTATGTGTGCCTATGAAGGGCTATAATGAAACCCCGAGCTTATAATGCCGGGTAGAATATATGTATAGATGTATATGTATGTATGATTACGTAATACGCGCACACCACTGCAGTTGGGTACGGATAACACTGAGCCTTGGTAGGGCCAGGTACGTGTAACACTGAGCCTTGGTTGGCCAGGTATGTATGATCACCGAGCCTATATATGGCCGGGTATGCGAAACACCGAACCTATATGGTCGAGTATGTTATATAAGAATATGTATGAAACACCGAACCTCTATGGTCGGGTACGCTATGTATGCCTATATATATATATATATGTATGTGTATGCTATGTATATGACATCATTAGGAGTACGAATATATTATGAACATGAGATGTAAATGATCATGAGGATAACCAAGTACGGATATGGGTATATGTATGCGGATATGTAATAGAAACGGGATGTCTCTATGGAAAGTAAGTAAGTGCCATAATGATGATATTATTGTCTCGTCTCCTATGAAACTTCATATGTTATTCATTATGCTTCTATATCGATGTTGATCATGCTTTACATACTCAGTACATTCTTCGTAATGACGTCCTTTTGTTTGTGGACGGTGCGTCATGCCCGCAGGTGCACAGGGAGACAGGCCTGATCCATAGCTGCTTATTCAGAGATTTCATAGAAGAGCTTCATTTCCTTCGGAGTCATACCTTTGGGTATTTATTCTTTTGTGTATATAATTATGGTCATAGCGGGGTCCTGTCCCGCTCATGTGATATGTTATAACCTTCTTAGAGGCTCGTAGACATGTGTATGTGGTTAGATGTGTTCGGCCTTGTCGGCCTATATTTTTGTATTCCATTTTGTTAGCCTTGTCGGCCCATGTACATTGTTGTGGCATAGATGCCTATGATGATTAAAGATGTTGTCGTCCAATGGGACTAGTATGATTGATGCTTAGAAATGTATGATTAATGTGGCTCACCTAGATGCAAGCCTAAGTGTAAGCTAAGGGGTGCCCGGGTGGACTAGCACCGGGTGCTCGTCGCGGCCCCCTAGTCGGGTTGTGACAAAAGTGGTATCAGAGCAGTTCAGTCCTAGGGTGTGTCTACGAGCCGTGTCTAGTAGAGTCTTGGTTATGGGTGTGTTGCGCGCTACACTTATAAACAAGAAGCTGCGGACATTTTAGGAATAAATGACCTTCTTTCTTCATAAGAAATTGTGCGATATAGCTATGATGTAAGAAATTCTTGTCCCTTAATCGTGTGTTGTGTATTTCAGAGATGCCTATAAAGAAGAAGGCTACAACAGCCCAAAAGGGCAAGACGGTGGCAAAAAAGCGGGCTAAAAGAGCACCGCCACCGGTAGTAGAGGAAAGTGAGTCCCAGAGTGCGGCTCATTCTCAGTCCTCCCCGACAGTGCCTATTTCGGAGGAGCGTGAGGGAGCCTCAGCCCCAGCTCCAGCACCTCCAGCTCCTCCACCGGATGCTTCTGGCCAAGATGTAAAAGAGGCCATTAATTTGCTGACTCAATTGGTTGCGACCCAAACTCAGTGGCAAAGTTCAGGGCTTGGTGATAGGGCCGTTAGTGCAAGGGCCCGTGATTTCATTACTTTAAACCCTCCGGAATTCTTTGGGTCAAAGCCAGAGGAGGATCCCCAGGATTTCATTGATGGTATGCTAAGGACGCTTCGGTTGATACATGCTTCAGACACTGAGTCGGTAGAACTAGCGTCGTATAGATTGAGAGATGTCTCGACCCAGTGGTATACGGTATGGATGGCTTCACGGGGAGCCAATGCACCTCCCCCGGTATGACAAGAGTTCATTGATGCTTTTCTCCGTCATTATATGCCTCCAGAAATTCGGCGAGCTAGGGCCAATAAATTCTTGAACTTGAGGCAAGGTAGTATGAGTGCCCTAGAGTATAGCCTCCGCTTTAACTCCTTGGCTAGGTATGCTTCGGCCATGGTAGCGGATATGGGCGACCGGGTACACCGATTTGTAAAAGGCCTAGGGCCACACTTGATGGATAAATGCTTGACTGCGTCCCTTCAGGACGGTATGGATATTGCACGCATTCAGGCACATGCTCAGAACCTAGAAGAAAGCCTACAACAGCGGAGAAGTGAGCGTGAGCAAGATAGGGGTCATAGCAAGAGGGCCAGATCTTCAGGCCCAATGAGCGAGTCCAGAGGGGGACACAGGCAGCAGTTCCCTAGATATTCAGGCTATTCTATGACCAGTACACCTTCACGGTTTCCAGGCCAGAGATTTGATAGATCTGCTCGCTCAGGGCCGAGTCCGAGTTATTCAGGACCTCATTTTAGAGATGATTCAGGCCAGTCAAGGCCACCTGTACCACGATGCTCCCAGTGTGGGAAGTTGCATTGGGGTCAGTGCTGATCAGGTTCAGATGGTTGCTATTCATGTGGCCGACCAGGCCATATTATGCGTGAGTGTCCCTCGATTCATGGTAGAGGTGGGACCCAGCCATCAGGGTCGATAGCCGGATCTTCGGTATCTGTACGCCCTACGGGGCCAGGTTCACATGCGCCAGTTGGCCATGGTAGAGGCAGAGGGAGAGCCCAGTTCTAGCGGTCCTCAGCACCGTATTTATGCTTTGGTTGGACGCCAAGATCTTGAGTTTTCTCCTGACGTGGTCACAGGTATATTATTGGTATTCTCTCATGATGTATATGCTTTGATTGATCCGGGCTCCACATTATCATATGTTACTCCATATATTGCGGGTCGATTTATAGTCGAGCCGGATTCGATCAAACCTTTTGAGGTATCTACGCCCATGGGCGAATCGGTAATAGCTAGCCGAGTATATAGAGATTGTGTAGTTGTGATATGTGACCGTCGTACCATGATTGACTTGCATGAGCTAGAAATGGTAGATTTTGATGTCATTATGGGCATGGATTGGTTGGCTTCTTGTTATGCCAATGTTGATTTCCGAATGAAGATGGTTCGTTTCCAATTTCCGGGAGAACCAGTCTTAGAATGGAAAGGGAATACGGCGTCACCAAAAGGTAGATTTATTTCCTATCTAAAGGCAAGGAAGATAATCATAAAGGGTTGTATTTATCATCTAGTGCGAGTTCAAGATATAGAAGCTGAGTCGCCGACTCTTCAGTCAGTTTCCGTAGTGAATGAATTTCCGGATGTGTTCCCGGAAGAGCTTCCAGGCCTTCCTCCCAAGCGGGAGATTGATTTTGCCATTGATGTGTTGCCAGACACTAAACCTATATCTATTCCTCCCTATAGAATGGCGCCCGCAGAATTGAAAGAGTTGAAGGAGCAATTGAAAGACTTGCTTGATAAGGGATTCATTAGGCCTAGTTCATCCCCGTGGGGAGCGCCCGTATTGTTTGTCCGAAAGAAAGATGGCTCCTTGAGAATGTGCATTGATTATAGGCAATTGAATAAAGTGACAATTAAGAATAAATATCCTCTTCCGAGGATTGACGATTTATTTGATCAATTGCAAGGTGCCAAATGGTTTTCGAAAATCAATTTGAGGTCCGGGTATCATCAAGTGAGAGTTAGGGAGAAGGATATCCCTAAGACGGCTTTTAGAACAAGATATGGTCATTTTGAATTCCGGGTGATGTCATTTGGGCTAACTAATGCGCCAGCGGTATTTATGGACTTGATGAATAATGTGTTCAGACCCTTCCTGGATTTGTTCGTGATAGTATTTATCGATGACATCTTGGTGTATTCTAGATCCGAGGCAGAACACGCGGATCATTTACGCATTGTCCTTGGAGTTCTTCGAGCTCGAGAGTTATTTGCAAAGTTTTCCAAATGCGAGTTTTGGTTGAACTCAGTGGCATTTTTAGGGCATGTTGTCGCAGCCGATGGCATTCGAGTGGATAGTCAAAAGATTGAGACCGTGAAAACTTGGCCGAGGCCAACAACTCCTACGGAGGTTCGTAGCTTTCTGGGCTTAGCAGGTTATTACAGGAGGTTCGTTGAAGGTTTTTCCTCTATTTCGGCACCACTCACAAAGTTGACCCAGAAATCGGCAAAGTTTCAGTGGACAGATGCTTGCGAACGTAGTTTCCAAGAGTTAAAGGGTAGATTGACTTTTGCCCCAGTTCTGACGCTTCCAGAGGGATTGGAAGGATATGTCGTTTATTGCGATGCTTCAGGTGTTGGGCTAGGCTGTGTATTGATGCAACATGGCAAAGTGATTGCGTATGCTTCAAGGCAATTACGAAAACATGAGCAGAATTACCCTACCTATGATCTAGAATTGGCCGCGGTGGTTCATGCATTAAAGATATGGAGACATTATTTATATGGTGTCCACGTAGATACCTATACAGATCATAAGAGTCTTCAATACATCTTCAAGTAGAAAGAGTTGAATTTGCGGCAACGACGATGGTTAGAATTGCTGAAGGACTATGATGTTGATATTTTGTATCACCCCGGAAAGGCAAATGTTGTGGCTGATGCTCTTAGCCGTAGGTCGATGGGAAGTCTAAGTGATGTACGACTGGAGAAGAGAGAAATGGCCCGTGAGCTCCAGCAGCTAGCCAGCCTAGGAGTCCGCGTACTGGACTAAGATAGCAAGGGAACTACTATTCAAAATTCTGCAGTCTCGTCACTAGTAGCAGAGGTGAAAGAGCGACAGTATGAGGATCCTATGCTAATGCAGTACAGAGATACACTCCCTCAGAAAGAGGAGTCATCATTTGACATTTCAGGAGACGGAGTTCTCCGGTGTAGAGGAAGATTATGTGTTCCCGATGCAGCAAGTTTACGCCACCAGATTTTGAGAGAAGCTCATTGTTCCCGTTATTCTGTTCACCCCGGAGCGACGAAGATGTATCATGACCTTAAGTCTATATATTTGTGGAATGGGATGAAGAAAGATATAGCGGAGTTTGTAGCTCAATGTCCAAATTGTCAACAAGTGAAAATCGAGCACCAAAAGCTGGGTGGATTGTTGCAAGCTATAGAAATCCCAACTTGGAAGTGGGAAGTGATTAACATGGACTTCGTTTCAGGGTTACCTCGTTCACGACGTAAGTATGATTCCATATGGGTGATTGTGGATAGACTCACCAAGTCAGCTCATTTCTTACCGGTCAGAACGACCTATGTGGCAGAAGATTATGCAAGGCTTTACCTTAAAGAGATAGTGAGACTCCATGGCGTTCCGGTATCTATTATCTTCGCTAGAGGGACTCAGTTTACAGCAAAATTTTGGGAGTCTTTCCAAGAGGTTTTAGGGACTCGAGTCAGCCTTAGCACGGCATTTCATCCACAGACCGATGGGCAAGCTGAACGTACTATTCAGACTCTTGAGGACATGTTACGGGCATACATGATAGACTTTGGAGGAAACTGGGATGACCATTTGCCACTCATTGAGTTTGCTTACAACAACAGTTATCATTCTAGTATTCAAATGGTACTGTATGAAGCTCTATATGGGCGGAAGTGTAGATCCCCAATTGGGTGGTTTGAAGCAGGAGAGACTAAATTGATAGGGCCAGACTTGGTTCAGCAAGCTATAGAGAAAGCTAAGCTCATACAAGATCGGTTGCTAGCGGCTCAAAGTCGTCAAAAGTCCTATGCGGATAATCGTCGAAGGGACTTAGAGTTCGAAGTGAAAGATTGGGTATTCTTGAAAGTGTCGCCAATGAAGGGCATAATGAGATTTGGCAAAAAGGGGAAGCTTAGTCCCCGGTATATTGGGCCGTATGAGATTGTGTGCAAAATAGGCAAAGTGGCCTATGAGTTAGACCTACCTCAGGAATTGGAGTCAGTCCATCCCGTATTTCACGTCTCGATGCTTCAAAAATGTGTTGGAGATCCTACTAGGATCGTCCCAGTAAATGATGTGCAAGTAACAGAGAGATTGACTTATGAAGAAGTGCCCATTGCCATATTAGACAGGCAAGTACGGAGGCTGAGAAACAAAGAGGTGGCCTCAGTTAAGGTTCTATGGAGAGATAGCAAACGAGAGGAAATGACGTAGGAAGCGGAAGAAAGTATGCGGTCCAAATACCCACATTTATTTCAGCCCTTGGAAGAAGTCCAAGATGAGAGGTCAAGATCCTAAGGTATGCATGCTTTACTTTTATGCTTTTGGGTCGTGTGTGGCCAAACTTTGTATGCTATTGTGCTGTAGACCTGTGTGGCATCGATATTATGGGTTGTTATGGCAGGATGGTAATACCATATTATAGGGGAAACTCTGGCAAAATTTTTATAGAATCCCCGAAGACTTTAATATTCGAGGATGAATGTTCTTAAGGGGGGAAGAATGTTACACCTCGGAAAAATTTCCCGTTGGAACGCAAGTAAATGAACTAGTGAGGCGTGTGAATGCATGATGTCCCATGAGTAAGAGACGACGTTTGATGACCTTAGGTGAGATTTCAAATGTATCCGAGGTAAGACGAGAAAATTGGCTAAGATAAGGCAAGGTATGAGGTGAGCAATGCATGCAAATGGATGTGGATGATTGGAATGAAAAGCCTAAGAAATATGAAAAGTTGCAGATTTGCAATCTGCCTAGTGGTCGTAAAGTGCAAATACGGACCGTAAAATGGTATACGGTCCGTAAACTAGCAGGTCGTAAATTGGCATGCAAGACTTCAACTTTCTGCCAATCGAGGAAATGGTAAAATATGACCTGGAATACGGACCGTAAAGTGATTTACGGCCCGTAAACCATGGTCGTAAATCACCATGGTTGCAGTCTGAGTTTCTGGTTCTGATATGATTAAATACGCCCATGAAGGACGGTCCGTAAACTGGAGGACGGGTGGTAAACCATGTTTACGACCACTGTACACTTCAACACAGATTTTCAAGTTGTTAAATAAGAGGGACCAAGGCTTATTTTATTTCACTTCAACATCACACCCCTTCTCTCTAAAACATCTCTCTACATTTATTTCACAAGAGTTCAAAGATATTTAGTGATCAACAACATAAAAACAAGTGAATCAATAGTAAGGAAACCATCAAAGATCATCCAAGGCCAAGAAATCCAAATGGGGGAAAAACTAGGGTTTTGCTCAAAGTGGAGTATTATCAACTAAAGCTTGTTCCTACAACATCTAAGGTAAGATTCATGATATTTATATGATGTTTAAGGTATTGAAGAGTTGAAATACATGGATTGTAGAAAATATGGTAAAATGGGTCATGAATGATGAATAGTGACATTTTGAGAAATAGTTTGAATTGAATTATGATTGTTGTTGAGTTGTGATATAAATGTTTTACAAACGACGTTAAGATCATGGAATAGACATTGTATATGAGTGGACGAGGTCGAAGGTTATAACCATGAATATGGGTGAACTAGGAGTAAATTAAGGAATGTGGATAATGTGAATGACTAATGGCCATTGTTATGGTATTAATGAAGGTAGAAATGCTAACGTTGGAAGGGAACGTGCAAGTGTAGAATAGCCCGACGGAAAGGTATGTAAGGCTAACCCTTCTTTCATGAGGCATGGTTCTTTGGCCAAATTTCTAAATCCTCTATACGAGTATGTTGTCTCCAAATGATTGATCTTTCGAGCTCACGATCCGCGATATGTACTAAGTTTGCACTACGCTCCTCATATGACGAGTAAGCCTATAATATAGACGTAACAATAATGATGATGATAGTAATGATGATAATAATAATAATGATGCTAAAGGTGCTTATGAGCTTTTATATGTATGTGTGCCTATGAAGGGCTATAATGAAACCCCGAGCTTATAATGCCGGGTATAATATATGTATAGATGTATATGTATGTATGATTACGTAATGCGCGCACACCACTGCAGTTGGGTACGGATAACACTGAGCCTTGGTAGGGCCAGGTACGTGTAACACTGAGCCTTGGTTGGCCAGGTATGTATGATCACCGAGCCTATATATGGCTGGGTATGCGAAACACCGAACCTACATGGTCGGGTATGTTATATAAGAATATGTATGAAACACCGAACCTCTATGGTCGGGTACGCTATATATATATATATATATATATATATATATATATATATATATATATATATATATATATATATATGTATATGTATGCTATGTATATGACATCATTAGGAGTACGAATATGTTATGAACATGAGATGTAAATGATCATGAGGATAACCAAGTACGGATATGGGTATATGTATGCAGATACGTAATAGAAACGGGATGTCTCTATGGAAAGTAAGTAAGTGCCATAATGATGATATTATTGTCTCCTCTCCTATGCAACTTCACATGTTATTCATTATTCTTCTATATCGATGTTGATCATGCTTTACATACTCAGTACATTCTTCGTACTAACATCCTTTTGTTTGTGGACGTTGCGTCATGCCCGCAGGTGCACAGGGAGACAGGCCTGATCCATAGCTGCTTATTCAGAGATTTCATAGAAGAGCTCCATTTCCTTCGGAGCCATAGCTTTTGGGTATTTATTCTTTTGTGTATATAATTATGGGCATAGCGGGGTCCTGTCCCGCTCATGTGATATGTTATAACCTTCTTAGAGGCTCGTAGACATGTGTATGTGGTTAGATGTGTTCGGCCTTGTCGGCCTATATTTTTGTATGCCATTTTGTTGGCCTTGTCGGCCCATGTACATTGTTGTGGCATAGATGCCTATGATGATTAAAGATGTTGTCGTCCAATGGGACTAGTATGATTGATGCTTAGAAATGTATGATTAATGATGTGGCTCACCTAGATGCAAGCCTAAGTGTAAGCTAAGGGGTGCCCGGGTGGGCTAGCACCGGGTGCTCGTCGCGGCCCCCTAGTCGGGTCGTGATAGTCTAGGTAACCAGGTGAAGCTTAGCACGACATTTCATCCACAGACCGATGGACAAGCCGAACGTACTATTCAAACTTTGGAAGATATGCTACGGGCATGTGTACTAGATTTTGGTGGTAGCTGGGATGATTACTTACCCCTTATTGAGTTTGCATACAACAATAGCTACCATTCCAGTATCCAAATGGCTCTGTATGAAGCCTTATATGGAAGGAAGTGTAGGTCCCTAATTGGATGGTTTGAAATAAGAGAAATACAGCTAATAGGCCCTGAATTGATTCAGCAAACGGTAGAAAAAGTCAAAATGATCCGAGATCGATTGTTGACAGCCCAAAGTCGCCAAAAATCTTATGCGGATAACCGCTGACGGGACTTGGAATTTCAAATTGATGATTGAGTATTTTTGAAGGTGTCGCCAATGAAAGGGGTGATGAGATTTGGTAAGAAAGGGAAATTAAGTCCTCGATACATTGGACCCTATAAAATTATCCGTAAGGTGGGCCAAGTAGCCTATGAATTAGACTTGCCTTCGAAGCTTGAATCAATTCACCCAGTTTTTCATGTCTCAATGCTCCGCAAGTGTGTTGGAGATCCCAAGAGAATTGTTCCAATAGATGATGTGCAAGTGACAGAAAAGTTAGCATATGAAGAAGTACCCATTGCCATCTTAGACAGGAAAGTACGAAGACTTCGAAACAAGGAAGTGGCTTCAGTTAAGGTCTTATGGCGGAATAGCAATCGAGAAGAGATGACTTGGGAAGCGGAAGAGAAAATGAAATTCAAGTATCCACACTTATTCCAACCCCCAGGAGAGGTTAAAGATGAAACGCCAACAATATAAGGTATGTATGCAGTAAATGAAGTGTAATAATTAGAGTATCTCAACACCCTTATTTCCATCATTACTCAGATATTATATCCCCCATCTTCGGGAGCTTTCGTGAGTCTTTCTTGGAGTTTTATTGTGTTGTAGCCCTGTGAGGCAGAATTATTATGGGTTCTTGTGACAGGACGGTAGTGCCATATATCAGGGAAAACTCGAGCGAAATTTTTGTAGAATTCCCGAGTACTTAACATTCGAGGACGAATGTTCCAAAAAAAGGGGGGGGGGGGGGGGGAGAGAGAATGTTATACCTCGGAACTTTGGGTTGCTGAGCGGTGAGGGGATTAACGTAAGTTAAGGTGTACATGATGTCCCTACAAGTAATAAGGGATACTTAATAATTCTAATTAAGATTCCAAAGAAGTTAGAGGCAAGAGAGAAAAGTTCGTCAAATGAAACTCCACCGCAGTTCTGCGAAAGGGGGGTTCGACGGCTGTTCTTTGTACCGTCGGATGAGTCGACGCTTCGTCGATTGTGCCGTAGAATTGAGTTAGACCGAAGACTATTCGACGAACAAGTCGACGCTTCGTCGATCAGTTCGACGGACCGTCCTTCTCACCGTCGGATGGAAAGAAACGACAGATTGCTCACTGAAAATTTAACGACTTCGACGACCAGATCGACGCTTCGTCGATCCGATCGACGCTTCGTCGACCGTACCGTACATCTCGGTCGGGACTGATTTCATGATTTAATATAAGGGCCATTCCCTCATTTTATTTCATTTCATCTTCCACTCTCCTCTCTTCAAGAAACCTCTAGAACCTTCTCCATCATTCATCCACAAGAAAAACCAAAGGAAATCCATGATCAACTACACCAAAACCATGAAATCAAGTATATGAAACCCATTAAAAGTTCATCTACACTAAGAAAACTCAAGGGAAGTGAGCTAGGGTTTTGGTGAAAGAAGAATATCTCAACTCATGGCTTATTCCTACACTATTTAAGGTGAGTTTTATGGTATGTACGTGTTATTTAAGGTGTTGAAAGTTGAAACACTTGGATTGTAGAAAGACATACAAAATGGGTCATGAATGAGTGAATAGTGTCATTGTTGAACAATAGTTGGGATGAATTATGAATGTTGGTATATTGTGATTGTGAATATGTTATTAATGACACTTAGACCACAGAATAAGTATTGTATACGAGAAAACGCGATAATGAGCTATAACTATAATTGTGGAGAATTGAAGGGAAGTGGTGAATTGTGATAAATGTAGATGATTGATGATTGTTGTTGCGATATTATGAATGATGTTATGGTTGTTTGGGAGTTGATGTAGAATATGGGAAAAGTTGTATAAACAAGGGAAATGCTGCCCAATTTTCCCTAGAAATAGTAAAATGCTCTTATAGCCGACTAAGTAATGTTAATGCGAATCCTCTTGACGGTAGAAACACGAGCATCGAAGGAGAACGACCAAGCGATAGAGTAGTTAAACGACAAAGGTATGTGAGGCTAGTCCTTTCCTTCTATGGCATGAGTCATATAGTACAACTTTCTTTCCTCTTCATGGGTCTCTTAAATTCCGGAAAACTAGGAGCCTATGTTCCTGAATAGCTACACAAGGTAAGAGTTATGTTATGAGCCAATAATGATGATGATGAGTTAAAGTATAGAGATTCTAGATGTTCATGATATGATGCTCCTATAACGTTAATGATGCCATTTATTGT
Source organism: Lycium barbarum (assembly GCF_019175385.1). Classification (NCBI taxonomy): domain Eukaryota; kingdom Viridiplantae; phylum Streptophyta; class Magnoliopsida; order Solanales; family Solanaceae; genus Lycium; species Lycium barbarum. The sequence continues at coordinate 79,287,130 of NC_083347.1, read as the reverse complement.
ATACACTCATCTTATTCACTATTTCCTTTAAGGTGAGGCAGAATGTTTATAAATTTTCCATAATGGAATCGGGGGTTCACGACCTTATGTCACCTCGATAAAGTACATCTATCTTGAGTTTCTATGCATGCATTATAATAAGTACATGTTCATGATATTACCCCGCGGCTATATGGCCGGGCAGACACCGCTAAGGCGGGCAGCTATATGTATACACCATGTCTAGGTGACATGGGCAGACACCACTAGTGAGGGGCATGATATGATACCCCGGACGCGGGAGGCCTGGATGCAGGCTAACGCTAATGATTATCACACCGATCCGATATGGACGGACAACTTATACATTTATGCATATATGATATGATGATGATTATGAGTAAGCCAGCATGCATCATTTCCTATATTTGACAGTCAGATACAGATGTTCCTTATTGATGCTTCCTTTATTTCGTTGACATATCATTATTGTTTATGCCTCTCATACTCAGTACAATGTTCGTACTGACGTCCGTTTTCTTTGGACGCTGTGTTCATGTCCACAGGGAGGTGATCTTGATCCGGAATCGTAGGAGCTGTTAGTTGATTTGGAGAGCACTCCATTTTCCAGAGGTGCCATTGATTATTCTTTTGGTGTATATGTACATGTATATTTTGGGCACGACGAGGTCTTGTCCCGTCCATATGTCTAGTACTCTAATAGAGGCTCGTAGATGAGCAGTGTGGGTTGTGTGGTCTCACGAGGTTGCTACTATGTATATATATATGTATCTTATTTTAATGACCAAAAGGCTTGTGCATATAAAAGTATTTATGTTTCCGAATGAAAGATGACTTTCGTATAAATTGAGTATGTTTTTGATAAAAGAACGTTTAATGAGCATGATAAGTAGTAGAACGAGGGGTGCTCGGTGGTTAGCCCCGGGTACCCGCCACGGCCCCTAGTTGGGTCTTGACAGGTGGAGGAGAGATTTGTGAAGGATGTCAATACGGAAAGGCACATCATCTTCCATTTGATAGATCCTTGTCAAGATGCAGTGCTTCTCTAGAACTAATTCACAGTGATTTGATGGGGCCAACAAGAACTCCTTCATTCTCCGGCTATTCTTATATGTTAATTCTCATTGATGATTTTACTAGATTCACTTGGGTTTACTTTGTGAGGCATAAGTCAGAAGTTTTCAACAAGTTTATGGAGTTCAAAGAAACGGTTGAAGGCGAGCTCGGTTCCAGAATAAGGCGGTTGCGGACTGATAATGGTGGTGAGTTCACTTCTGAAGAATTTCTCTCTTTTTGTCGTCAGCATGGTATTAAAAGAGAACTCACCTGTGCTGATACACCACAACAAAATGGAGTGGCAGAAAGAAAGATTCGACACTTAACCGAGACATGTAAAAGTTGGCTTCATGCCAAAAATTTACCTAGAGCCTTATGAGCTGAAGGTATGAAATGTGCAACATATGTGATCAACAGGATGCCACTTTCTCCAAACAACATGAAGTCACCCTATGAATTAATGTTTGGAGAAAAGCCTAGCATCAAACACCTAAGAGTTTTTGGCTCTATCTGTTATGTTCATATCCCAGATTCTCAACAAGCAAGTTGGATGCCAAGGCAAGGAAATGCATCTTTGTTGGATATGACGAAAGGAAAAAGGGTTGGAAGTGCATGGACCCGAAAACTCATCGCTTCATTGTTTCTCGTGATATCGTATTTGATGAAGTCTCCTCATATTATGGAACAACTTCAGAAGGAGAGGGTTTTAAAATCTTGAATCCTGGAGTTCCAAGCTTACTCATCACAGGTGTTTTCTCGGATAGTACAGCTGCAGAGGAGCTAGGAGAAAGGGGGAGCTCGGGAACTCAACAATATGAAGCTCAACAAGAAGATAATTCACGTGAATCACAAAGACCAAGAAGAACTATTGTTAAGCCAGCCCGCTTCAGAGATGAAAATTTTGTTAGTACATATTCTTGCTTCTTTGCAGGACCAATTGACGATGAAGAACCTTCCTCGTTTGAAGAAGCTAAAGGAGTCAAAGAGTGGGAGCTTGCTATGAATGATGAAATAGAGGCTTTAATGAAAAATCAAACTTGGAGCCTTGTACCAAAGCCCAAAGACGTACAACCCATATCTTGCAAATGGGTTTACAAAATTAAAAGAAGAGCAGATGGCAGCATAAACAGATATAAAGCAAGGCTGGTTGCTCGAGGATTTTCTCAAAAGTATGGTGAAGACTACGAAGAAACCTTCAGTCCGGTGGCTAAGATGATCTCAGTTCGAGTTGTATTAGCCATGGCAGCATCGTACGGTTGGAAATTATGGCAACTTGACGTGAAGAATGTCTTCTTGTATGGGGAACTTGACAAAGATATCTATATGGATCAACCACCCGGGTATGTCTCTAACTTATATCTTGATTATGTCTGCAAGCTTAAGAAAGCACTTTATGGACTCAAGCAGGCTCCACGAGCATGGTATGGAAAAATTGCACAATATCTACATTTTTGTGGATATGCTGCATCACATTCAGATCATAGCTTGTTTGATAAGAAACATGGAGACTTGCATGTTGTTGTTCTGTTATATGTGGATGGCATGATAATAACAGGAAACAATGATGATGAAGTTGCGAGGCTTCAAGAGGAGCTTGCCATAAGATTTGATATCAAGAAGCTAGGAGAGCTACATCATTTTCTTGGCTTAGAGGTGACAAACACGAGTAAAGAGATCTTTGTTACCCAAGAAGGGTATGCCAAGAAGCTTGTTGACGGGTTTGGGACAAGAAAAAGCAAAAAGTGCTCTACTCCTCTTGAGACTAGCACGAGGTTAAGGCGTGAAGAAGGCTCACTTCTTGCAGATCCCAAGCCTTTTCGAGCTCTTGTTGGAAGTCTTTTGTATTTGACTATTACAAGGCCAGATATTGCTTTTTCTATTGGATATGTCAGCAGATTTATGCAATCACCAAAAAAGCCTCATTTGGAAGCTGCAAAGAGGATTCTGAAATACATCAACTCAACATCAAATATGCGCCTACTCTTCCAAAAGAAGAATGATTTGGTATTAATTGGATATACTGACGCCGATTTTGGTGGTGATCTGGATGATCGAAAATCTACGTCAGGCTATATTTTTCTTTGTGGTGGAACAAGTGTTTCTTGGTGCAGCAAGAAGCAAGACTCAGTTTCTTTATCAACTACGGAGGCGAAATATAAAGCAGCAGCTCTTACTGCTCAAGAATGTGTATGGCTCCAAAGACTTGCTGAAGATTTGCATCTGTCTATATCAAAGCCAACTGCTATTTTCGAAGACAATCAAAGTGCCATCAAGATTGCAAACAATCCGGTATTCCATGCTAGAACTAAGCACATTGAGGTGGAACATCATTTCATCAGAGAAAAAGTTCTTGATAGAACTATAAATACTTTGGAAGTGCGAAGTCAGGAGAATATTGCTGATATCTTCACCAAGTCACTTCCTAAAGCTTTATTCGAGTTCTTTCGCGACAAACTTGGTCTAGTTCCAAAAATTCACTTTAAGGGGGAGTGTGAAATTATAAAGTAGATTTTTTGGAACTACAAAAATCCTAGAAAATTAGTAATGATTCTAGAATAGCCTAGTATAGTATCTTGGATAAATATCTTGAAGAGATTTCTAGATAGTCTAGAGTATTGCAAGAAGATAAGGTTTGCTAGATTTTTCTTATAGATGTATCTAGAAGAATGTCTAGAACCATCCTTAGACAAGTATAAATAGGAGTGGACTTGATCATTTGTAACCAAGTAATTCAAGTAATTCAAGAAAGTCTTTCTTCCATAACCAAGTTCTCCTATTTAAAATTTTCTTTCTCCTTTCCAAAGCTTCCTCTTCTTTAGTTGAATCTTCCAATCTTAGTAACGATCTTGGGCTAGCAGAAAGTTTCTCCGATTTATTTTTCTTTTGCTATATTTCTCTACACTAAGAAGGTCGGGAACAACAAAGAGGGCAACCTTACACCCCCTTGATCACATACTTTTATGATGTTGCAATCACCTGCAGGCTGACTCTTATATTCTTTTCAACTTGGATTGATAAAAAAGAATAAAGAGATAGAAACACTTTTAGTTATTACTGATGAGAGGGCAAGAGACACCACCCACACAATGACACTCTAAGCCGGTGCCATTATTGACCTCACTTCACTCTAAGCTAGTGCTATGTATTCTTACTTTAATTTTTAATTATTAAGGTTAATTAGTTGCTTAATTTAACATAAACATCGAGTAGAATAAATATTTACCGTTTCACATTTTTTAATCTTTCCACCTTCCAACTACAAAACAAAATTAACCAGGCTTCATAGTTACTGCATCAGTCTTTACACCAACTGTATCCTCTGAGAACACCATTGTTCATCATGTATGTCACGGTCCAAAATGATCCCACTGACCGTTTTATTTCCTTTTTAGCAAAAACTAAATCATTTAGTACTTTTAACTTCTAACTTCAAATACTTTTTAAAAAATTTCAAACCTGTACCAGATCGTGTCCAAATATCTGCTTAATTAATTACCTCATAAAATTCAAGTGAATACCATCTTACTCACCTTATAAATTTAGCATTATTCACACCCTGTTTGGTTATCAATATTTTGCCTTTTTTCATAAATAAACTATATTGCTCGGACTCTTCAAAAATGTTGCCGCTCCCGTATCGGATTCTCCAAAAATATATTACTTTTGAAGTATCCGATACGCAACTGTCGACATTTTTGAAGAGTCCGAGCAACATAGTAAATAAATAATTACACGCACACGTTAACAAACATCTATGTATTATTTATGTGTTATGGAATGCAAAATAACAACAAACTTAAATGACAAATCACATGATCGATCTCTTCATACTCAGATTTTCTCCTCAAATACTTCGAAGTTCTAGATTAATTTAATCCATGCATCGGAACCTCTATAGTAATTAGTACTACATTATAAATCATACACTACAATTTTGTATTATTAAAAAATCATACTCCCGTCCCAATTTATGTGATACTTTTCTCTTTCTGAAAGTGAATTTGACTAAATCTTGAAGTTAAATTGGATTAGAAAAAATACATCTTAAAATGTTGGTCAAAATTCATGCAGTTTGAATCTTAAAAAATAAAATATCACATAAATTGAAACAGAGAGTACATAGTATACAAATCGAACGACTCTTAAAGTTTTTCAGATTGGTAATAAGTACTCCTTTTACAATTGCTTTTTAAATGTATTGACTGAAACTTTTCCTCAAAAAATTGAAGCAAACATCATGGTGACCCATAGCTTATGAAATCAAAATGAGTTTATACTTTATTGTAAGAGACAAGATAATAATACAATTTCCATGATTTTAATATCTTTGTCAGGAGCTAATGGACGGACACTCTCCTACCTCGGCCCACAAAGCAATTAACGATCACCATATCCAGAAAATCACATCAAGTGGTAACGATTCCATACATCCACCAACGCTAACTCTAGTTACTTCTTTTTCTTCCCCTCCAATCGCAAACTTTTTGTTCCTCTCTCCGATATCTAAGAGGCAATCTGAATGGGATGAAAATTATAATGGAGCGGAGTTCAAATTTTTTAACAAAGATAAAAAAAAATTGATTATTTTTGGTAGCAAGATAGTCGAGCTGACCAACAAGAATTATTGTGAACTGATAAGTACTCATTCATACTTAATTAGAGGTCTCGAATTCGAGTCCCTCTACATACGGAGCCGTCTTTGTTAGGGATTAATTTGCCCTTTAATGTAGAACTTTCCGACGCAAATTCAAATTCAGTTGAGCCCCAATACGAATATTGAACATTGGGTGAGAACTAAAAAAGAAAGAAATAGTTGAGCTAACTTAAACCGATCTAACACTACTATTATTAAAGAAAAAGAAGGAGAGTGACCATTTTTGACACTTGGGCTAAAAATGATATGTATAATTAAGTTATCCCTTTTTGAATAATTCAAAAATAAAATTGTCATTTTCTCTGAAGAATAATGTAATGTCAGTTAAAATGAAAACTTATATTTCATCTATTCACCTGACATTTTTTTCCTTTTAATCTCTTTAAAGAAGAAGCATTTTTGTATATTAATTATAATTCTATTTAAAGATTTTCATTTAAAATTAATAGAAGTACAGGATAATTTTATAGCCGCACAATGAACCAGTCAAACAAGTGCTTTGAAATTTTCTTTTACTTCTGCAAGGGAAGCATCACTCTGAAGCAAAGATAAAAATACTCCCGTGAAGCAAAAATGTACAACTTCCTATAAAACGTCCATGAGTTGCGGATCGTAGGAGATCATTACCCAATGCATTGCATTAGGTTGAGTAAGATCCACAATACTATTATTTAATTTAATTAATTTTTGAATTAATTGTGTCACTTTCGATTGTGTCCAAATTAATTGTGTCACGTTTAACTTTTCAAAAGTTAATTTAATTAATTTTTGAAGCTAAATTTACTAATTAATTTAATATTTCAAAATGAAAAATATGAATAATTCATAAATTATAAAAAATTCATATCAATATAATAAAAATAGTACAATTTAAAAAAAAATAGTAATTACACCCAACCGTCTCAAAATATTTATCGTCCTTACTAAAAATACTTGTCGTTTTATCTACCCAAGATAAAATTAAGTAGCTTTTCTCATTTTACCCTTGTATTAATTACATCAATGGACTAATTTTGTGAGTTCACTTATCAACATTTAAAAAGTTTCATCATTAATGGAATAAATATTTATTGAGGAGAGAGAATGATGAAATATATTAAGAGCATAAAATAATCAAAATGCTACCTTAGAAATACTTTTTTAATGGGCGTATAAATAAAAAATGCGACAAATTTGAGACGGAGGCAGTAATTAAAATTTATATAATTTGCCTATGAGAAAAGCAAATGGTGACATGGCACGGAGGGAGCAGTAGTGTACTAGTCCCAGTGCAGGGGATAATCGTGATTTCATTGATAATCGCGAAACAGAACGTGACACTTCCACAACTAGACACAACACTAAACTATTCATAAATCTTCTGTATGATCATAATTACATTTTGATAAATCTTCTGTATGATCATAATTACATTTTCTTCACCTTCATAAATCTCCAAATTCTCAGTAGTCTCAAAACAATATTTTTGTAGTGGGAAATTTGAAAGACAGTGAGATCTAAATGGCGACTTCGTGGTACTGTGCGAATACTGCAAATGGAGTAGAGTTGTTCAAGCATTACGGTTCAAACACAAGATTGATTCGTTTCAGTTGTAGAAACACAAGTTCTAAGTTGTTCCTTACTAGAACCTCCGATTTTCGGAGACTAAAACGAGGTTGTTTCCATGTGAAGAACACTTTAAGTGACAAAGTTCATGAGGATCCTATTACTGACCAAGGTTTTACTCCAACTCTTATTTTCATGTTTAATTTAACTAGGTCTGCCATTTTCACAAAAAGTGAGATTCTCAAACTATAATTTGATTGCTGGTTTCTTTCTCACTCTCATTAACCATTATCTGCAATTTATTTGAATCAAAATTCGTTAATTTCTAGTGAGCCCCTCCAATATCATTAAAAGAGATAATGGTCTGAAACAAGCAGGAAATGTCATTTTTCTTGCGAGTTTCCTGCCTATCTGAACTATTACCAACTATTTATCAAAACACACCTTGAAATTAATGAGTCAGCTGCCATGTGGATGAGATTTTATGGGCAAATTAAGTTGTCACGTGCCTTTTGGTGATTGTATTTAATCACTTGGTCTAGTCAGCTTTGAGGTCTTGGTCTTGGTCACTACCCAGTGTAATCCCACAATAGTGGGGTCTGGGGAGGGTAAGATGTACGCAGCCTTACCCCTACCTGGGTAGGAAGGCTGTTTCCGATTAACCCTCGGCAACTCTCCTCCTTTATCCGGGCTTGGGACCGGCAATGTGAGCGAGCTCACACAGCTTTGAGGTGTGTTTTGATAAATAGTTGGTATTAGTTCAGATAGGAAACTCGCAAAAAAATGATACTTCAGGTGCGTTTTTGACCATTATCTCTCATTAGAATATACTCCTTGTTTGACTGCTCACGGAGTTTTAAGATTAAATGGAAGAATTTTGAAATTTATGGTCTAAAATAATTTATAGATATTTGTGTGGCTATAAATCAATCTCATTAAGGGTAAAATGGGAAGTTATATTGTTACTAAATATAGAAAGGTGTCATTCTTTTTTAGAATGACTAAAAAGGAAAGAGTGTCACATAAATGGGGACAAAAGGAGTACTATCTTGGGGAACAGACTCAGTTCCTTCTTATTTCATGATGAAACTGAGTGTTAAAAGGAATAGGAATTCACCATTTGAATAGATGTAAGATTCACAAATTACAGCCAAAGTGAGTTTGGAGTAGGGTACAGTCTATTATAGATGTACAGTACTATTTAGTACTCCTTCTGTTTTAATTTATTTGTCTTAGTTTGACTGGGTATAGAATTTAAGAAAACAAAGAGATTTTTAAATCTTGTGGTCTGAGATATGTATAGTGTACCAAAATATCCTTTAATGTTGTCTTTATCTTAAACATGCCATGTGGGATGCTGAAATTCAAGAGTTGCAAAGTGGCATTCTTTATGAAACAGACTAAAAAGGAAAGTAGGACAAACAAATTGAAACAGAGGAAGTATCTTTTTACGACACATGGAGCGGTCTGCTGAAACCATTACAAAGGACTAGATCTGCCTCTATATTTGAAGGGTATTATTTCGTGGGTCAATCATTTAGAAAATACGTTTGTTGAACAATTTGGACCTTGAAATCTGGTTAGTTATCAAATCTTATGTTGAAACAAGTTGTTAAAGCACTAAGGCAGTATCCAAAACAGTGGGTAAATTCTTATTCATTTTTTATGTAACAATGAAGCATTAGAAACTTGATAGCCGGAACATTGGAATTACAGAAACTTTTGGAATCTACCACTTGAATGAGATAAGCTCTTTTACTTTATGTAAGAGGAAATGGGGACTAACTTGTGTTTTCTAATCAAAATAAGCAAAGCCATGGTTAGATTGTTGGTAAATTGAAAAACTTATAGAGGGATTTTCCTGTTGTTACCAAATTTGTGCTCCTGTGTTATCAGCCAAACTTTTCAAGATATTTTGCCTTTCGAATTTACAAAATTAACATGATATGATTAGACCATCATTTGGCAATAACGTGCAAGAGATTGATGATGTTTATTTTAAAGCTGAATGGAACTTCCAAGGATAGCTCAGAAAAATAACTTCCAAAGGACTTGATACACACAGTTGTTATTTCCATCAGTTCCTTCCAATTTATTACTTACAAGATTTATGTTTATTCCCTTGCATGACATATATATAGGTGCTGAGAGCAATCTGAGTTCTTTCACTCCTGGTGCTGCATCTATTGCCTCAAGCATCAAATACCATGCAGAATTCACACCTTTATTTTCTCCTGAAAGGTTTGAGCTCCCTAAGGCATTCTTTGCGACGGCCCAAAGCGTTCGTGATTCACTCCTTATTAATTGGAATGCTACGTATGACATTTATGAAAAAATGAACATGAAGCAAGCATACTATCTATCCATGGAATTTCTGCAGGTATCTCATTAGTCTTACTTTCTCTTTGCTCTTTGATAAGACTAAGCCGGCGGAGTGACCTAAATTATATGTAGTAATAAATTAATCAGGTTGATATTTTCTGACAAAATCTACAATATATATATTTGTGACACATGGAAATTCCAGAAAATTAGGCATAAACACCTTTATGGCAGTCAAGTTTAATTTATGCCCTATCTTCTGTTTAGGGTAGAGCATTGTTGAATGCAATTGGTAATCTGGAGCTTAATGGTGCATATGCAGAAGCATTGAAAAAGCTTGGCCACAATCTCGAAAATGTGGCTTCTCAGGTTAGTGTGACTTTTATTTCATGCATCAGAAAATCTTCTAGTTTTCCAAGTTCTTCTGTCTTTTACTCAAGAACGGTTGGACTATCTGTATTAAATTGTGACTTTGTGCATTGACTGTTTTGTAATATTTAGAAGCCATGCATGCCATACTTACTTATTGTGATCTTTATGTTATTGTTGGAGTCGACTACTTGTTAATTTTGGAATAATTACTGACAGGAGCCAGATGCTGCTCTTGGGAATGGGGGTTTGGGGCGGCTTGCTTCCTGTTTTCTGGATTCTTTGGCAACACTAAACTACCCTGCATGGGGCTATGGACTTAGGTACAAGTATGGTCTATTTAAGCAACAGATTACGAAAGATGGTCAGGAGGAGGCGGCTGAAGATTGGCTTGAAGTATGCTTTACTTCATCAGTTCTTGATTGCACATGTGTTTTCATCCTTAGATAGTTTATATCCTTGTTGCTTACTATTCTCCTCTTGCCTTTAGAGCTTCTGATATTCCTTTGTTCTCCTTCTTTTATGACTTAGTTACTTTTATTTAGTTCATGCAATATGGATGTTCATTATTGTTAGTTGTCCATGCAGATTGGCAGTCCATGGGAAATTGTGAGGAATGATGTTTCATACCCTATCAAATTCTATGGAAACGTCACTACAGGATCAGATGGAAAGAGGTATTGGAGTGGTGGAGAGGATATAAAGGCAGTTGCATATGATGTTCCCATACCAGGGTATAAGACCAAAACCACAATCAACCTTCGACTGTGGTCTACACAGGTTCCATCAGCAGATTTTGATTTATCTGCCTTCAATGCTGGAGAGCACACCAAAGCATGTGAAGTCCAAGTAAACGCTGAGAAGGTAGGTTACATTCTATTTGCCTTTTCTTAATGTGGATTGGGGCTTCAGTATGAGCCTTCTCAGTTTGCTGTCTCAACACTGACTGCATCTTCAGACCAACAACTATCGTAGGACATAATTTTGGGTTCCATCATAACCAGTGGACTTTATAGAGATGCATTTATCTGTTTCTTAAATTGAGCAGTAGTACTTTACTATTAATACATTGGATGTTCAGAACACTGATCTAATGAGAGACTGATGACTATTTTTTTTTTTTTGGTAGAAAAGGTCAGGAGATCTATATCCATATTCCTATCTGTCCTAGGCACATTTTATTCTTGCCTTTTTTGTTTCTCTTTTCTTTTTTCTTGGGGGTGGGTTTTTTTTTTTGGGGGGGGGGGATTTTGTTGAGACTGATGACCAATGTTTTTGTAGAAGATATCTGATATCCATATATCTGTCAGTCCAGGGCTCCGCACAGCCCGGCAAGGGTGTTCAACCGAACACCCTTCGCCGAAAAATTATACCGTGTAGACATGTCAATTATTCCGTATTACAGACATATATTACATATTGAACAAACTTAATATATTAGATTATATGAATTCGAATACCCTTAATATATTAGATTATATGAATTCGAACACCCTTGACAAAACTCCTAGCTCAGCCACTGAGTTCAAGGGCAAGAGGCTTCTTTTCATATACATTAGGGACATAGTAACATACTCAGCGAACCATTAATTTAGATGGCGAAGCCTGTGTTATTAGAAGGGCTCGCTTCTGCGCTTTAAGCGACGGAATGCAGTGACACGCAGGCACCTCACCTTTTGAGGTGTTAGCGAAAGAAGAAGATAGCAATATAATGACGATGATCATGATGATAAAGGAGATGTCGACAATCTTTAAGAAGAATAGGATGTTCATCCACTTATATTTTGGTTTTTATTTGCTTATATATGTTATTTTTGTTGAGTCCTTTTTTATTTAGTTATTTTACTTATCTGTGCGAGGTTTATTTTGGTATTTTTCGTAAAACTGCGCTTCATTCAATGAAGCGAGTGCTTCGCTTCTCGCATTAAGCGAAGCGGGCCCTTGTTGCTTTTTTGCGCTTCTCGCTCTCAAAAACATTGGCTAAGCTAGCTTTTCTCTAATATCAGATATGTTACGTACTCTACCCTGGGGATGAATCAGAGGAGGGAAAGGCCCTTCGGCTGAAGCAACAATATACCTTATGCTCGGCTTCTCTCCAAGATATTATTGCACGATTTGAGAGGAGATCAGGTGATCATATTAAGTGGGAAGAGTTTCCTGAAAAAGTTGCTGTGCAGATGAATGACACTCACCCTACTCTTTGTATCCCTGAGCTGATGAGAGTATTGATAGATCTGAAGGGCTTGAGTTGGAAGGAAGCATGGAATATTACTAAAAGGTACTTGAAATTACACGCTTGGCATGTGGCAAATTGAGGTTTCTGTTGGCTTTTAAATTTGTGCTGAATAATCTGCACGGAAGCATCATCTGAATTTGTTTTAAATCCATGATGCAAGTGATACTGTAGTATGAGATCTTATTTCTAAACTTTTAGTTCCACATCATCTGAATTGGTCATCAAACATCAGAAACATCAAAATGACAGGAGATGACACACTTTAAAACATAAAACATTATCTCCTATTTTTTCTTAAAGTAACACTGACATCCTTATTGCTGGAAACTTGCCAGAACTGTGGCATACACAAACCATACTGTTTTGCCTGAGGCACTGGAGAAATGGAGTTACGAATTGATGCAGAAGCTGCTTCCCAGACATGTCGAAATCATTGAGGCGATTGACGAGGAGGTGATGAAGCTACAAATTGTGTCAAATCTATTAGGTTTTGCAAGTTAAACTTTTTTGACTAATTTCTACAATGTGCTATCCTAACAGCTGGTGCATGAAATTGTATCGAAATATGGCTCACTGGATCTGGACAAGTTGGAGGAAAAGTTGATTACTATGAGAATTTTAGAAAATTTTGATCTTCCCAGTTCTGTTGCTGATTTATTTACTAAGCCTGAAATCCCAGTTGATGATGATACTGAAACAGTAGAAGTCCATGACAAAGTTGAAGCTTCTGATAAAGTTGTGACTAATGATGAAGAAGATGAAACTGGTAAGAAAACTAGTGCGAAGACAGAAGCAGCTGCAGAAACAGAAATTGATAAGAAAACTACTGTGAAGCCGGAACCAGCTGTCATACCACCTAAGAAGGTCCGCATGGCTAACCTGTGTGTTGTGGGCGGTCATGCTGTTAATGGAGTTGCTGAGATCCATAGTGAAATTGTGAAGGAGGAAGTTTTCAATGACTTCTATGAGGTAAGCATCATTAATATGGATCTTTTGATATGTATCAGATCAGTGATTTTGGTAAAACGGAGTTCTAATTCATGTATTATTTTACTCTTAACATTTACAGCTCTGGCCTGAAAAGTTTCAAAACAAAACAAATGGAGTGACTCCAAGAAGATGGATTCGTTTCTGCAATCCTCCTCTCAGTAGCATCATAACTAAGTGGACTGGTACAGAGGACTGGGTCCTGAAAACTGAAAAGCTGGCTGAACTACGGAAGGTATTTCATTTGCCTTTTCTGACTTGGCATGTTTAAGAGGATGAAATGGAAGATTTGCTATTTGTTGTTAGATAGTTGAAAATGCATCCTCTGTTGCACCCTCCAAAGATTCACCAAGTTTTTGAGACCTGAAAGTGTGTTTGATTTTCGGAAAACTTGTGAAGGCTTTGTTCGCGAAGGGTACAACCCAAAGAGGTTCGAAAATTTGGAGTCACTACCTAAGGAAACAGATGGTATGGGCCAAGTGTGTGGGTCACTTGACCAATACCTTGATATTTTTTTCAAAACTTGAACTTGGTTTTGAAACAAACCCTTCTGTAAACTTTTGACTCCAAATGGTTGTGAAAAACAGAGATTGGGCAAGGAAATTCCTTTGGTTAAATAGCAGGTGTTAGGCATGCATAGGTCGCGGTTTACGGTTTATCCTTCTATTTCAACTGAAGAATAAAAGTTAAATTACTCCTTGAAGCTGCACTTTTGTCCAGTTGATAGTGAAGTTAAAAAATATAAACATATGCACATCATAACTATTTAAAAAGCAGTTCCAATTTCAAAGTGAGTGTATGTGCGCTAAAGGGTTCGGCTTATGTTCTAACTGAACTGTGGGTACCATATACAGTTTGCTGACAATGAAGATCTTCAAACCGAGTGGAGGGAAGCAAAAAGGAGCAACAAGATTAAAGTTGTTTCCTTTCTCAAAGAAAAGACAGGGTATTCTGTTGTCCCAGATGCAATGTTTGATATTCAGGTGTGTTATTCTCCATTTTTTAGTTTTGTCCGTAAGAGCTTAGTTAAGTTTATCTTAGCTATATGAATCGTCGCTTGTTTTTGGACAAAGAATCATGCACTTGTCAATTAAAATACCAATTCTCAGGTAAAACGCATTCACGAGTACAAGCGACAACTGTTAAATATCTTTGGCATCGTTTATCGGTATAAGAAGATGAAAGAAATGACAGCTGCAGAACGAAAGACTAATTTTGTTCCCCGAGTATGCATATTTGGAGGAAAAGCTTTTGCCACATATGTGCAAGCCAAGAGGATTGTAAAATTTATCACAGATGTTGGGGCTACTATAAATCATGATCCAGAAATAGGTGATCTTTTGAAGGTATTAACTTGATTACTTGTCTTAGAAGTTTTAGCTTTGATGTGTTACAAGCTATTCTTTTCTAGCAGTTGAAAGTTACTTTATTTTAGTTCACTTCTTGGTAATTTTGTCTGTGATGTTTCTGCATCTGTTTCCCCATATGATTACTTTTGCACCTTCAACCTGAAGAGTCCTCTCCTCCATATCTTGTAGGTAATATTTGTGCCAGATTACAATGTTAGTGTTGCTGAATTGCTCATTCCTGCTAGCGATCTGTCACAACATATCAGGTAATTAACTGACTCCATCTTTCTTTTCAATTGCCTTTTCCATAGATTTGCTGCCACTGGCAACAATTGATCCAGGATCTCTATACTATGTTAAACTTGTTTGTGGGAACATAACTGATCGATTAGCTGCTTAGTTCTCATCCCTAGTATAACTTGTGAACGTTTAGGTTGATATCATGCTACAATACTGTGATTATTCAGGTTAAGGTTGGTAGTATTTAGCACATACATAAATCATATATGCATCAAATTGAATGCATGGTGAGATGATGTGACACGACAGTGATCATCTCACTCGTTCACAGACACAAAGCAGCACCATTGGATTTGATTGTCCTGGCAGTAAACTCTGTATGATCTACTTGGAATTTCAACTATTACAAGAAAACTTTGATACTAATAATGACCCTACCAAATGTGAAAACACAGAAACTTAATTTGGGCACCTTTTCTTGTTAAGACACCAGTCCCTATACAGTTATACTCTCTCTCAAGTGACCTGCCTTTGTGTGGATGACATAGTTTACCTAACATGTGCTGCAATGGTGAATGCATATGATGGTGAAAATTTCAGCTGAGCCCTGTTTTTACATCAAAGGCTAGGAATAGGGGCAGCACTTCTGGATCTTCATGCTCTTTTTCTTTTAATGGTGGCGGTTAATTCTTTGCACCGAATTTTAACATAAACAGATTGATACTTAAATGAGGGAGCTGGTAGCATCAATTTTACGGATCAAAATAAAACTTAGAGGGAACTAGTGGGCAGTGGCTAGTCTATTTCATTGGAAAGAAAGATACTGCAAGTAGGAAACTCTGGTAACTGCCAACTAATGGTTCATGAAAATTGAAGACTTTATATACTTGTTAAGAAAAAAAAATGATGATTTTATGTTTACTTAATGATACTTAAAGGGGGCAACTACTCGCAGAAAATGTTTTTCCAAGCCTATTCATTTATCAGTAATGTGATGACTGCACATAGATATATAATATTTCCCATTAATTTTGTAGGCTTATGTTTTTAGCTTTAAGTAGAGATTTATATTTATGTTTGACTTCTGTTTCTCTCTTTCTCCTATCCCCCAGTACGGCTGGAATGGAGGCCAGTGGAACCAGTAATATGAAGTTTGCAATGAACGGTTGCATCCAAATTGGTACACTGGATGGCGCTAATGTTGAAATAAGGGAAGAGGTTGGAGAAGAAAACTTCTTTCTCTTTGGTGCTCAAGCTCATGAAATTTCAGGGCTTAGAAAAGAAAGAGCTGACGGAAAGGTAAAGCTCACCCCTCTTTTGTGTGACATGTTGATCAATGTTCTTTTTTCTGGGTTAAAATTTTTCTATTTGTCATAGTTCGTCTTTTATTTCTTTACCAATAACCACATAAAGTTTCCTCTCAGATGCATTTAGATGGTTACCTTGTCAAATCTTATTCCTCTCTTTTGCAGTTTGTTCCTGATGAACGATTTGAAGAGGTCAAAAAATTTATTAGAAGCGGTGCTTTTGGCTCTTATAACTATGATGAGCTAATAGGATCTTTGGAAGGAAATGAAGGTTTTGGCTGTGCTGACTATTTCCTTGTGGGCAAGGACTTCCCCAGTTACATAGAATGCCAAGAGAAAGTTGATGAGGCATATTGCGACCAAAAAGTAAGTCCAGTTGCTTGCAATTCCTTCTGGATATTTTGTTTGCTTTCTCATTTTTGTGTATGTTACTGACTTCGATAATCAAGATTTTCAAATATGACTTGTTTAATCATCAAACTTGAGCAAACACCAAGTTTTGTGTTCGTAGAAAGTGGCATCTTCCCCCCGACAGGGATGGGAACAGCCTTCGGGCTTTACCTGTCACCACACATCCGGTTAAGGCTCTCCACTTCGATGGATCTTACCCCAACTTTTAACCAATAAAAAAACACTAAATTTTGCTAGTTGTGATTTATGTCTGATGTATGCGAATGCTCTTCTGCAGAGGTGGACAAAGATGTCAATCTTGAACACAGCCGGCTCCTACAAGTTTAGCAGCGACAGAACGATTCACGAATATGCCAAAGACATTTGGAACATTGAACCTGTGGAATTACCATAAAGAGAGTGAAGGGGATAAAAATAACAGTTACAGTGAGTAGCATTGACTAAGTTTCACTGAGTTGTTTCTTTTTATCATGTTAACGTATATAATCTGTAAGACGATGATGTTCCTACATAATAAGAGATTGAGAATCTCATTTGTAGCTTACTTCGATTCTTCTCAATTTATGTTTTGCTCATTTTCTTAAACCTAGAAGATCCTCTGGATGGTGTCATTAATATTTATACTGCCTAATAAAACAAGTCCATCAAAATGGATGATTCTAAAATCATGTCCATGCAAGTAATTCTTAAAATTGGATGGGAAAGATTAGGAGAAAAGAAAGTACGGAAAAGATTTGTGCAACCGCCAAGGGTGTGTGGCATGATGGATTTAGTGCTGATAGAATGGATAAATTTGTCAAGTATCCGTCCAACCAAAAACGAACTGCATATTTTTGGATGGGCAATTTGCAGGATTATCCTTCGCTGGGGGTGGTCTTTAATTTTTACCCCTCAAAATGGTGGTCTTTAAATTTTGACCTTCAGGTAGAATTTACATGGCACCAAGCAGAATTTCTGCCCATGCAAATTTTGCCTGAAGGCAGAAATATTCTGTCTGTGAGGCCCTTTTGCTGGCCAGATTTGCAAAATTCCGCCTAGAGTTTTTTTTTTTTTTTTACCTGAGCTGGAGTTTGAACCCACAACCTCGGGTGTTAGGCGAGGGGTAAAAATTAAAGATTACCAATTTAAAGGACAAAAATTAAAGACCACCCAAATGAAGGACAATCCGCTCAAAAAATAGTTTTGGGATCAAATATGGATCAGTCCATATTATCCGCAGTAAAAAGTGGATAAGTTATTCGACAACCCACTTTAAACTTGCTGTTATATACCAAATCCAAGGCCGTGAGAGCTATTACGGTATTACCTAATAGGCGAATCCAAAACTAATAAAATCATTTGAAAAGAAATGCGTAAACCATTAAAGATCTAAAACATGTTTAAAATCAGTTTCTTAATATACCGGAAGTCTCAAAATACAAATAAATTTCGAAACGAACCATAGGTCACTAATATATAGTCCAGGAAGCATCTAAACATACTCGAGTACAACGACTCGTTGTTATAACCCGAATAGACATAAAAGAAGATGACATCCGCCGTCACAAACATACTGTGGTTGGCTCCGCTCTAGAGAATTGAACCGCCGCCTCAAACTGACATTAGATTTGACCCGCGACACTGCTAGCAGTAGGATCTGCATAGAGCAGTAAGTAGATTTTTGTGACCATAACACCTAGTAAGATCCTAAGCTCGCCACTCAGTCTTACCTACCTATCGGCGCAAGCCTTTAAAATAATGCATGAAAGCTAAGTGGTGTATGTAGTAATATAGGAAATGACCATAATAGGTAAAACAATTACGAGGATATAAATCTAAAGGCAAAACAATCCAATGCCCACTGTGGCTAATTATATAAGTCTACAGGCAACATTAAAAAGATGGTTACTTAGCCAAGTCTCAAGGCTACAGAATTCTTTTCTGGTAATTTTTATTTTTATTTTTTATCTTGGGATAATAAATATGTTTTAGGATAACAAAGTTCCTTCTATACAACAAAGAAAAATCGCTTTACTACGCCGAAGTTAAAGGTCGTTAAATTCTGGTGTAACATAAATTAGACACTTGTCCCCCAAAAAGAAATTATGTTAACGATGAGAGAAAATTGTTTAGTAGTTATACCACAGAAGAATTCTTTGCATGTTCAAACTTGTTGGTATTCCGTGTAAGAAAAACTCTCACTATTCATTGAATTATTCATTTTTTTTTTTTCACGGCGACACTACAAACAGAGATTCACGAAAAGTGTTATCAAGAACGAAGATCATTAATAGAAATCCAATAACCCTAGGCTCTTATACCAATGTAAGAATAATTCAGTAACAGGAAGAATGATTGTGTAGCTATTAACAATAATAGAGAAATCATAAAATCTTTGTTGAAGAATTGCTCCCAACTGAACATTGTTTCACTAGGAAACAAAATCTTTCATCAACTAAATGTCCTAATATGTGGGTCAAACTTTTTCTTGTGGGGAATTTGTCAGAAGAAGAATGATTTAAAAAAAAAAAAAATGTCCTCTGCATGTATTCTTATACAGTGTAGAAGCTGATTTCGGAGTATAACTCCCTACTCCCCCTTTTCACGTTCAATATTTAGAGGAAGTTTAGGGATGTAGTAACTCCTCTATACCACTATCACTTATCTCTCATAAATGGATCGACTCAGCTGGAGCGACCCGCGATCCATAATGCAACATGATGAAAGTAATGATATATCTACTAAGAAGTTACATACATTAGTTATTATATTTTGGTTACCTTTCAGGTAACTTGATAATTTATATTTTGGTTACCTTTTGAGTAACTTGATAATGTAACAAAAAATATTTACATTATTAAGAAGGGCAAATTTTTCTACATATAGTGTTCAAATTCAAAATTTCTAGTGAAAGGTGGACTAGATGGAGGAATCATATCCATCTCACCTAGGGGCGGACCCACATGGTGTCAAGTGGGTTCATATGAACCCACTTCGTTGAAAAATAATACTGTATATACATGTATATTTAATCTGTGTTTAAAATAGATAAAGGTATATATTAAATTTGACGTCACTTGAATAGAATGCAACACCCAGCCCAATGGCGGAGTGGGTTCATTTTTCGTCAAATGGTCCGAGTTCGAAACCAGCCTACAAAAATTGAACTTAAAATTAAAAAGGATCCCATGTCCCAATCTAAAACAGCGAAATAATCCCCAATTTCAATTTCCCAAGCCCTTACGTCTCTGGTCTCTTTTGCTTAAATTCGAAACACAACCTTGCTCCATAAATCTTCCGGATTGCTGGAATTTCACCCACTCCGTTATCAATCAAGGTTTGCTCAATATCTTGTGGAGTTAATTTCCTTATATCATGAAATATTAGTCTCACATGGAGCAAGCAACCACCTTTAATTCCATTTTTTTCTATTAAAGGGTATCTCTTGTCTCTTTCCCCTTTGCATTAGATGTTGGCTTTTGGTTTTGTTCTCTTGTTTTCCTGGTTACTCCTAATTTTAAGTTCTTGTAATGGGATTTAGGTCTTTTTAAGTTGTACCTTTCACTGCTCTCTTGTGGAATTTTGTCAATAATATGAATTAAATTGGTACTTTCTAAAGAAAATGTTTAGTTCTTTTGTAGTAGATGTGAGAGAAATTATTTATAAGATCTAAATATGGTTGAACTTTGAACATGTCAAAAAATAAAGTGAAAAATAGATTGCTTGACTAATTGAGAAATTTGGGACTCAGTAAGTAGTGTCGCTTCTTGGAGGCTAAACTCATTACGTTATGCCTAGTATTGCTTTTACGGTGAGTTACTATCATGGACTTTAGTTTTTTTTTTTGAACCCCCTTGCACGAAATCATGGGTCCGCCACTGAATTCTCACCACAATCCTTGACAGTAACTTTGACTTGTGTTCAGAGACGTTTTTATAAAATTTTATTATTAAAAAGACTTGTGCAAGATATAAATGTCTAAACATCATTGATATGTAATTTTCGATATCACATGTCTGAAGTTATTCTGAAATGGGTAGACACAAATAAAATTAAAATTTGGGTATAAGTTAATGTCACGTCCCAAATAGGGGAACGTGTGGGCACTTACCCTTTTCCCACCTGGTAGGAAAACCCATCCCTTTATCAACATTCATACCGTAATAAATAACCGACCAACATATGTCTAACAGGTCTGAAATAAATAAGTAAATAAGAGGAGTCATCTGGGCTGCGGATCTGGCCATGTGCTCACCCTAGATGCTCGTCAGCAATGTCTCAAGAGTTAGTCTCGAAAGGAAGCAGTCGATCCAGCCACGTACTCTGCACTCATAAAAGAATGCAGCAAGGTACAATCAGTACAACAACACGTACTGAGTATGAATCATAGGCCGACAACAGTTAGCTAACATATATATAAGTAAGAGACTAAAGGTAGACATGCTCACGACAAGTACAATCAACACTGTCCAAGTTCGGAATCACAATCACTAAATATCAAGTCTGAATGTCACCACAAGTACATAACATCAAGTCCAAATACCACCATAAATGTAGATCACCAAGTCCGAATACCTCCATAGCTATAGATCACCAAGTCTGAATATCACCACAAGTACAAGTATCAAGTCCAAATCCAACAGTATGAATATGTAAATATAACTGCAATGCAATGATACATACAGGCTCCAGGAGGAATACATCCACGCCTCGATAGTCATGACCCATATGGGACTCACGAAGTCCATGTACCTACTGTGGCGTACAGTTCGATCCAATATATGTTGCAGAACGTGCATATATGTTGTGGAACGTGCAACCCGGTTCAGTATATGTTGCAGAACGTGAAACCCGATCTCAATGTATAAGTACGAATGCATGCATGATATCAATGTCAACAAGAGTATATCAATGCCAAATCGTGCCACACATGGACACCTATCACAAGAATCTATCAATATCAACAGTGCCACACAGGGACACATATCACGAGAATTTAACAATGTCAACAGTGCCACACATGGACACATATCACGAGGATCTATCAATATCAAGTCTAGTATCACAAACGGGGCAACAAGCCAATAGATCACAACAAGGAAACAAGCCACAATTAGACAACAGTACCTGTCACGCCTCGAACCATGGCCTGGGCGAAACACGGCACTCGGTGCCTTACTGCATGTGACCGAGCAAACCATATGGCTTGCTGAATCATCATGAGGCATAACATGAGCGGAATATAACGTGAATGCATGATGAGCCTTTATAAAACGTAGTAAGTCATAATATTTAATAAAAATACTTGTTTAAACATGAGTGCGGAAATAACATGAATGAGCCAAAATGGCTATACGACTCTGAATGTCTGACATAACATAACTGACTTGTCTAGTCTATGAAACCTCTATCATGAGTCTGACTGGAAAATATACTTACTGGGACAAGGTCCCAAGCATACCTTAGATGCATAACTAATCATAAAACAAAAGTTGACTAAACCCTGAATGAGATGGGGCTCACCAATAAGATGATACGAATGCTATCCTACTGAGCAGATGTGTCGCCCTGTATATCAGTACCTGCATCGTGAAATGCAGGCCCCCGGGCAATAAAAGGGGACGTCAGCACATTGAATGTACTGGTATGTAAAGCAACTGAAAGAAATAACATGGGACATGGAATAACATGATAAGAACTGAAACTGAAAACCTGGACATGAACATGAGCATGAGCATGAGTACATATATATATAACATAAGTAAAACATGATAAGTAGGGAGAGCATTTCATAAACCGACATATGATATCACCACGTGGGTACGTGGAGTCTGGTACCTCGCCGGACCAGCAGAGCCCTCATACCTTGCCAGGGTATAAGGTGGTAACGTGCCTGATGGATCCATTCAGTGTAAAATTAAGGTATCGTCCTAACTGGGCGGAGCGATCCTTGTCCTATGGTGGCTACATAGTTTCAGGCTATCTGAGCCTTCTCGGTAATTCGTGCAACTCCCAAAAACATGAACATAATATAGTTGGCTAAGAAGCCCATGATTTTCGTGAATTAACTTGTACTTGTCTTGTAATCATGATTTCACGAAATAACTTGTAAACATGGTTTCATGAAATAACTTGTAAATATGGTTTCATGAAATAACTTGTATTTAGTATGTACGTATCTTGTTTCATAGCATGAAAGTAATTATATAATATAGTTGCATGAAAACTTGTAGACATGTAGAATATTCATGAAATAATTATTTTTATTTAAAAACATGCATGCAAGAACCCATGGAATACGAGATATGGGTTTTCATGGATTACGAACTGATTCTCAATAATCATATGGAGTTATTATTAAGAACACAATGATAGAATCATAGCAATTCATACATAATATAATCATGGACATGGACCTAGGGTTATCATGAGCATAGTATAGAATAGAAACCCTAGTTTTGTAAAGTTTCATACTTTATGGATTAGGAGGCGTGGGGAAGAACAATGATGTTCCCACACGTAGATAGTAACTCTACGTACCTTAATCGCTCCAAAACCTGAATTAAAGACTTGAGCTTTGAAGAAGATTTCCAAAATCTTGAATTCTTGAACCTTGAGATGGGTTTTCTTGAAAACCCTAGTTTTGGAATGATGATTTCTTGTTTAGATTATAAGGATATGTATTAGAATTGACTTGGAATAATTAGAGTAGGCTTACCTTGCTGTTCTTGATGATGGAAGAGGGTAGGAGGCCGTTCTAGGGTTTGTAGGAATGAAAAATAATGATGTGAACTGATACGGACGAATATATACTGTTCTGGAAAATTAAAATTTCTGCCCAGTTAAATACTGGCCGTATTTTGAAATACGGTCCTTATTTTGAAATACGGACTGCACTGCGTCTTTTCGGTAAAATGGCCATAACTCTTTGCACATATGTCCGTTTGACCCCCATAATATACCGTTGGAAAGGTATTTCAAAGCTCTACAACTTTCATCAAGGAGGTTTTCCCAAATTCCAAATACATTTTGAAATACGGGCCGTATTTTGAAATACGATCCGTATTTAACCATTTGACATCTAAATGCCAAATTACAGAATACTCAGAAATCCTTGGTACCAGTATACGACTTGAATTACGGCCCGTATACTGAAATACGGTCACTGTTCATGGGCGTAAACCCCCATCTTACAACTGAACAGGGAAATTCCAATTCCCACATTCTTTATCTGATTTTCTAAGCCTAGGATCATGGTTGAAGCTTACGTTAAAGGTACGGGGTGTTACAGTACCAACCTAAGTAATCCATCCCAACTTCATACCCAAAGGCGCAACATGCTTTCTCCAACGATCACTAACTTTACATATGCCTCTCCAACAATCACTAACTCTACATATGCCTCACTAACTGAAGTCTAACTATAAGGTAAACCGTAGCCTACCTGGTAGCCGAGCAGTAGTCACGAATAATCAAACTTTTACCTTGCCCTTTCGTTGCGCCTCTAAATACGCAAAGTCTAATCATATTCGAATTCCATATTAGAAATCATGAAGAACAACACCCATATTGCTACACTTATCGTTTGGGTCAAATTCAACTATGGAGAAAGGGAAAGCGGGTCCACAAGGGTAAAATGGTCATTTCAAAAGTGAAATATGCAATTCCATGTTCTAGGAGCTCAATCCTACTAAGCAATTGCTGAAATAACTCAAGAATAGGCTAATTTTGAGATTCAAGTGAAAAACCCCCAATTTGGGTATGAACCTTAATTTTCTTACCTTCAAATTAATCAACACAAATAGAAAATTCAAGCCTATTAGCTTTGACATCATCAGATTCTAAGATTAGATTAGTCAAACCCATCAACAAATTTCATTTTAGAAAGATTAGAACTCATTTCAAGAAGTTATCATCAAAACTCATTTTTCCGTTTTGATTCTAATGGATATCTTGCATCGATTCAAGCTTATGAAGATTAAACCAATGGATACTAGGTTAGGACACTTACCACAATGAATATTCAGCAAAGAGTTCTTGACTTTGCCCCAAATATGCTTAGAAAGTGATGAATGAAATGATAGGGGTTTAAAGGTTTTATTCTGACCTTTAGTGATTCCGGAATCCCGTAATCCCGCTGCAACGGTCATGAGTTCGCTACAGGGGGCTCGCAGCAGTGTATCCGCGGCAACGCCCCAACCAAACATTAATTACTCGCTATAGTAGGTCCACAACGGTAAAACGGTCATTTGAAAAGTGAAATATGCAATTCCATGTTCTAGGAGCTCAATCCTACTAAACAATTGCTGAAATAACTCAAGAATAGGCTAATTTTGAGATTCAAGTGAAAAACCCCCCATTTGGGTATGAACCCTCATTTTCTAACCTTCAAATTAATCAACACAAATGGAAAATTCAAACCTATTAGCTTTGACATCATCAGATTCTATGATTAGCTTAGTCAAACCCATCAACAAATTCCATTTTAGAAAGATTAGAACTCATTTCAAGAAGTTATCATCAAAACTCATTTTTCCGTTTTGATTCTAATGGATTTCTAGCATCGATTCAAGCTTATGAAGATTAAACCAATGGATACTAGGTTAGGAAACTTACCGCAATGAATATTCAGCAAAGAGTTCTTGACTTTTCCCCAAATATGCTTAGAAAGTGATGAATGAAATGATAGGGGTTTAAAGGTTTTATTCTGACCTTTAGTGATTCCGGAATCCCGTAATCCCGCTGCAACGGTCATGAGTTCGCTACAGGGGGCTCGCAGCAGTGTATCCGCGGCAGCACCCCAACCAAACATTAATTACTCGCTATAGCAGGTCCACTACGGTAAAACGGTCATTTGAAAAGTGAAATATGCAATTCCATGTTCTAGGAGCTCAATCCTACTAAACAATTGCTGAAATAACTCAAGAATAGGCTAATTTCAAGATTCAAGTGAAAAACCCCCCATTTGGGTATGAACTCTAATTTTCTAACCTTCAAATTAATCAACACAAATGGAAAATTCAATCCTATTAGCTTTGACATCATAAGATTCTATGATTATATTAGTCAAACCCATCAACAAATTCCATTTTATAAAGATTAGAACTCATTTCAAGAAGTTATCATCAAAACTCATTGTTCCATTTTGATTCTAATCGATTTCTAGCATCGATTCAAGCTTATGAAGATTAAACCAATGGATACTAGGTTAGGAAACTTACCACAATGAATATTCAGCCTAGAGTTCTTCACTTTGCCCCAAGTATGCTTAGAAAGTGATGAATGAAATGATAGGGGTTTAAAGGTTTTATTCTGACCTTTAGTGATTCCGGAATCCCGAAATCCCGCTGCAACGGTCATGAGTTCGCTACAGGGGGCTCACAGCAGTGTATCCGCGGCAGCACCCCAACCAAACATTGATTAATCGCTATAGCGGGCTAAGATCCCGCTATAGTGGTTCCGCTATGGCGGGTCTGATACTGCTACAGCGGACACCAGACGCCAGAAAATCCTGGTTTTTCACAACTCCAACCTCGAAATTCGAAAATCACCCGAGACCTCACCGATACAAACCAAACATGCATTCACATATAAAAACACGCTACGTACTCTCTCGTGATCTCGGAAGTCCCAATGAATGTCTATTTGACCGAGTCAACACCCAATGGCCAAAGACCAACTTTCCAACCAATAGCTCAAAACGCTCCCAAGTGCCTTGGGGACCGAATCAAATATCCTACCGAGTCACAATCGACCATACAGACCTCTCGGAATCGACAGATTCCCAAAAAAGGCCCGTTTACCCAAAAGTCAACTATTGGTCAAATGTTTTTTGCTTTAAAGCTTTAATTTGCACAAGTCATCATAAACCTCGCCTGATCATCTCGGGAATCGTCCCACCCATCCCCGTGGGTCCAAATCACATTCATAGGGCTCGGGGAAGGGCCAACAGGGCAAAAGACTCAAGAACGCTATAACGACCAAACGGGTCATTACAGTTAATATCTGTATCCAACGAAATTTTTATATCTTGCAACCGTCATTATGGTGGATAAATTATTCCTCTAATTGGTCCAAAGACTAGTGCAAGATTCCAAGTATTGCTTTCATTTTCTCTACAACTATGTGATGAAAAGTTGTGATATATCTATTTAAAATTTATATACACTTGCTACTACATTTTGGTTACTTTTTAGGAAGCAAGATAATAATGTTGTTGAAATTTGCTTTTATTTACTGAAGTGATTTTATTTTTAGTATAAAAAGTTGGTTAGACTAAAGATGAATCTACTTTTAATTTTTAAATTTCTATTGGATAGATTAGTCTAGTAGAATTTTACATTATACAAATTTTGGTTTTAAGTTGGCTATTTAAAGCCTCCTATTCTTAGTAATCAAATATTGATATTTATTTAAGATAAGAGTCAAAAACACACCCTAACTATCACTTTTTTTTTTGAGTTTCATACATAAACCATCATAAAGTTGAGAAAACTACTGAAGCTATCACTATCTAATTTACAAAATACACCTGAACTAAATGTGTGAACTCACTCTCCAAAAGGCAAGTGAAGCTCAAATTTTCTCATGACATAAGTAATGCTATGGTGACACCTACATGAAAATTAAAAAATAATATTTTTTTTTATAAAAAAAACTGTATATTTTTTTTTTAAAAACTCGATTTTTTTTTTTAAAATAAGCAATTTTTTTAAAAAATAAAATCTGAAAATAATAATAATTTTTGCAAAAAAATATCAAAAAATTTAGAAAATTAGAAAAAATGATTTAAAAATGGAAAAGTTGATTTTTTTTAAATGTGAAAAATAAATAATCAGTTTTCTTATTATTTTTTTTAATTTTTTTTTTCCATTTTTTAAACTATTTTTTTTTATTTTCTATAATTTTTTATATTTTTTTACATAAATTATTATTTTTTAGTTTGTTTTTAAAACAAATAGTTTTTTTTTTTTTAAATTTCCATCTAGGTGCCATTGTGCCATTATTTATCCACGTGGACAACACTTGACAACATGTTTGTATAAAATAGAGAGTGTAGATCACATGCCATTCAAGAATAATTTGAGGTGTGTTTTGCAAACTAGATAGTGATAGTTTAGGTAGTTTTCTCAACCTTACGATAGTTTAGGTATGAAACTAAAAAAAAAAATTATAGTTGGGGTGTGTTTTTTACCCTTATCTCTATTCATTTTCAATCAATACTTTCAAACTTTTTACTGCACCATTTTAAAAAAAAACCAACAATGGTATCAGAGCCTCGTTAGTCTTATGGGATATGTGAGTTCTTCTTAGTGCCTCCATTGGTCTTAATGGATTAGTGAGTGCATTGGAAAAGAACAAATTTCAACCATTTTTAAATCATATCTATTTCAATCCATTTTTAACCCTTGGACCCCAATATCAATTTTTAACCAATATCTTTAACCCTATTTATTTTCAATGCGCTGGGCTATTTCAACCAATATCAATTTTAAACCTATTTCACACATGGCAAGAAACAATCCTTCTTTGAATGCCCCCAAAAAATTTCACTCGTGAAAACTATCAAATTTGATCAATGAAAATGAAATCATATTTGAAACCTATGATTTACAAAATGTTGTGATGGAAGAAAAATCATAAAATAACATTTTGCAATCCTCCAACGGTCCAGATCAAAGCACTTTCAAATAGGACTATGTTACTGAGGGTGTTTTTTATGCACAAAATCAAAAGACGTAAAAGAAGAAGAAAAAGAAGAAGAAGAAGAAGACTGTGGTAAAAAAATAATTCAGCACCAACCACCGAAGTAGAAATTAAGCAGGAACAACTTTTTAAGATTGCAACAACTGAAGAAAAGGAGGAGTGTTGAAATTTGCTTTCAGTTACTATAGTATTTTTATTTTTAGCATAATAATTGGTTAGACTTAGGATGAATCTACTTTTGAATTTTAAATTTCTATTGATTAGACTAGTCTAGTTGAGATATTATAGGCTTTTGAATTTTAAAGTATGTAGATATATATATATATATATATATATATATATATATATATATATATATATATATATATATATATATATATATATATATATATATTTTGTGTTAAGTTGGTTATTTAAAGTTCTCCTATGTTTAATAAAAATATTGAGAGACAATTCAATACTTTCAATCTTTTTGCTGCACCATCTTTTAAAAAACCAACAAATATAGTATATAATATTTATATTATCAAGAAGGATGATTTTTCCCCAACTAAGAGATTTTACAATAGTTAACCACTTACTCTGTTATAATTTAATATATAGGTGAGATCGATCGCTATATATATGCAAGGCTAGCAATGTGCCAAAGTGAATATGAAGGGGGACAAGACAAAGGCTTTGCAGGAAGGGGCATGCTAGCACATAGCTCGCATTGCGAGTCACTTGTTCACTAGGAGGAACTACTTGAGCACCGATTAAATCTATTATGTCAGAATTTTGGTCACACAACTAGGACTTCTGACTTGGAAAAAGAGATTTTTGTTTTTTATCATAATAAGATTGAATAGGGCAAATTCTTTAGCCTAGGGATTAAAAAAGGAATTTGTGATTAAAATAGAAATCTACTTAGCTCCTGTTTGGACATATATTTTGAAAGTAGTGTTTCAATTTTTTTTTTCCAAATATCTGTTTGGCCATATATTTTTGGGATATTTTGAAAATCAAAATCTCAAATTCCAAAATCTGCTTCAAACCTGTTTTTGACCCAAGATACAACCGTTGACTTTTTTAAACTTTTGAAACTTATCCCAATCTTTTGTATATTATTAAAAAATCCCCCATTTATGACCTCAACTCATCCCTATTTGTCCTTTTCTCCCATTAAAGGCACCTCTCCTCTATAAACCATGAAGAGATTGTTTGTATAATGTGTGAAGATTATATTGAAGAATAGCTAGGAACTATCGTTATTTTTTTTTTCTTGCATTGATGGATCTTTGTAAATAATTGTAATTTGATGAATTGTAATAGCTAGTAATTATATTATTAGCAGTTGTTATCATAATATCGTGCTATCATTTTAGGATAATGTATTATCTAGTTCATTATGTAAAAATTAATTTTGTGCTTAACTTTTCCATATATAGGAATATGGTTTGATAATGATAATCAACGTTATCAATAAAAGTTTCACATAATTTGGAGTTAGCGGGTATGCTTGTCTGGTACAGTTGTGCACTCTTGATAGTTCATAATTTATACGTATATATCATGTTTCATGCTTTTTTTTTTTAAGAGAAAGTGAAATATATTTTGAGAAACTATGGTCAAAACACATTTTAAAATTTGAAAAACTTCACTCAAATCAAGTTTTTCAAAATTTTTTGGGAATCTATGGCCAAATGCTAGCTTAATCTTCTTGTTTAATTATTTTATAGATATTACTAAAATGTGCTTGTTAATTCTAATTCAATAAAAATATAAGCATCAAGATAAAATCACTAAAGCAAATTTTAGTTCTGGACAATATTTGTTAGAAGAGTTTTTATGAATTTTTTCAACATGCAAGAAGTTGAATTTTGACTTTTCTTAGCATCACTATATTAAAGCGGCCAATTTCTTTTGAATGGGAACCAATAAAATCGTCGGTTCTTCAGAATCTAACATCAGAACCGCCTTTAAAGTTATCCAGTGTAATTCCACTTTATTGTTCATTCAACACTGCGCATTCATTGACGTGTTTTTTTTTTTAATTTGCTATGGATCCCAACCAATGAACTTGGTGGAAGATGATTCGGACGATGGTTGTGTTCCAAACCCAATCAGCAACACCTCTTCTATCTCCAAACATATTTCATATCAGTCCTTCTAGCAGGAGATTTAACACAACAATTTGCTTGACTTTAATGAAAACACACAATCTAACTTGTTTTTAACTGATGGGTAATTAAATTTTAAAGCTGATAACATTGACTTGTGGAATTAGTGAGATTTAAGTAATACATGAGTTAGACTAGAGGTGAATTTGTAATTTAGGTTCCAAATCCCTTGATTCCTACTATTCTTATATTAGGTGTTGTTTCATTGCCAAATCAAAAGTGTTTTGCATCAAATATGAGGCTATATTTCCATACCTAACTAGTCAACTTACTATATTGTTCCCTGTGAACTTACATATGTTGGCTATTCTAGTTAGACTCTAGTTTCTTTTGGAAAAAAATATTGATAATCACAGGATTCATGCGTTTGAGTTTATTGGACCTCATTACAAGCACTTCTCAATACAATATTCAATGGACAAATGAAAATTACTCTTTACGAGCGAAATAATACTTAAATCTTTTTCCCTTCCTTGTTTCTGGACTCAGTTGCAAGCACTGGCTCAGATATGAAATCTATCCTTTATCAGGCCATTTCAATACACTATATGCCTTTCAAGGTTTCAACTACTGAAATACCAGCTATTTATTGATCCAACTGTGTAGTAGTCATAAGTGCCGAGTTTTCTAGAGAAGTTCTGTTTCTTTTATTTTTTGAGTGCATGGGGAAAAATAGATACTGATAAAGCAATTAGTAGATCGTAGAAAGATAATTTAGCTACTAATAATGAATTTGGGCAGAACCTATTTAGATTCGTTATGCAGTTGACCACATAGTTTGTTCTGTTCAACGTTTTGTATCAATGAATTTCTGCAAATTGTTTGCGAGTGATTCCGGGAGATTATTTCTTTAATGCCCATATTGTGCATGGTTCTGATTGTTGGTTTAATGTCACGCCCCAAACCATGGTCTGGGCGAAACACGACACTCGGTGCCATAATGCATGTGACTGAGCGAACCACATGGCTTGCGGAATCAACACGAGACATACATGAGCGGAAATATAGCATGAACGTGATGAGCTTTTATAAAACATGAGATATTATAATAATTTAATGAAATACTTGTTTAAACATGAATGCGGAAATAACATGAGTTGAGCCAAAGATGGCTAAACACCTTGCATGTCTAACATAACTAAACTGACTAGTCTAGTCTATGAAACCTCTATCATGAGTCTGACTGGAAAACATATTTACTGGAACAAGGCCCCCAGCATACCTTAAATGCATAACTATCATAAAAGTAAATTGTTATATCCTGCATTTTCGAACGTCGAATTATTTGTAAGCTGAGGTGGGGCCCACGCATCAATATTTTTTTTGGGACATGTGAAAAGTTATATGAATCGTATATGTAAAGTTAAACACAACCCGTGAAGGGCCCTGGGGCCAAATCAAAGTGGAAGCCCTCCAAACGAATATTTTCAAGAAAACGTTTTCGGATGACCTGACTTGGAGGAGCAAAAACGGCATTATAAGTTTAGAATTTGGGAAAATGCCCAGAGATAAAAGTTGTAGATAATTGAAATAGCTTTCCAACGGTAGGTCGTGGGCTCCCAGGCGACGTCGGTACAAGGAGATATGGACATTTTAGGGCGGAAAGGTCAAGCTGGGCAGTGAAATGGGCCCAACCCGATTCCAATCCGGGTCAGGCCCATTTCCTTATTATTTAAGGGAGTTTTCAGCCTCCTCCTCCACATTTCAGATCAGAAAAGATCCAGAAAATTCCATTAGAGAGAGAGAGAGAGAAAACTTCAAGGCTAAGAAGGTCATTTTGATCAAAATCCGAGCTCCGAATCCCGAAGCTCATGAAGAGAAAAATGTTGTACGTTGCGTTGCCTTCAATTTGAGATAAATATTGGTCTTGGGGGATGAAATTTTCGTGGTGGATCTTCTGATAAGGTATTCATAAAATTCCTTTTATGTTATTAAAGTGTTTATTTAGAGTTTTAACGAATTAGAACGGAGAAAACAACATTATAAACTCGTTTGTTGTTTTGTTGAAATTTATGGGTGAGGGGCTGTTTTAATTGAAATTGATGGACTGATTTGAATTAATATTTTGGTTGTTTTAATCATGGATTATGTGAGGAGAGTGAAGGAACTTAATGGTTATTAAGTTGTTGTAGGAAAACATACAACTTTGTTATGGTTTATGTAAAAATGGAAATGAAAGTATCAAGAGGAAAATTATGATTATTGTGGATGAATTTGGAAGATGGAAATGTATAATGAACTTGTATGTTGAAGGTTAGGAAAAATTGGAAAAGTAGTGGCTTAATGGAAAGTTTGAATGTTCGCATACCTTATGAATATTGGGTGAAAATGGTATGGATGCTTCCGATGTATGTTGTAATGAATTTGGTGGGTGATGAATATCAAAATAACAAGTTTGGTTCGGAAATGTAAGTTTGAAACGAAAGATGTGTCGTTATGCCGAAACGATGGCTAGTGATGCCATAGTGTGTGTTTTAATGTCTGTTGTTGTTTTTGCTGTTGTTCTGGGTTGTTGTGTAGTGAATTGAGCCGAGCTAAGTCTCGGGGAGGTCTTATATACAGAGGAAATGCTGCCGAAATTTCGGTAGGCAAGTATGTGTTAAGTTGGATTATTGAAAAGTTTGAAACTAACAAATGGTAAACTTGACCATTTCTAGATTTTGGACGAAATTGAAGTCGACGCCAAGCGAGCGTAAGGCGCTATCGAGGTATGTGAAGCATTTCCCTTTGTTCCTAGGCATGTTCTGGATGTGATAGGCTCGACCGCGAGCCTTAATTACGACTCCGTTCCCCGGAATTCGAGACGGAAAACCGCTCCAATTCCTTCAATTCAATTGAAGCTATTTTCTTACAAATTGCCTTTAAAGTGAATTTTTGGACAAAACTTCCCTAAACGGAGTCGGAACACTTCCAAACGATTATGGATGACCTCATAAGGTCTATTAGCGATAATTTACATATGTTGCCTCGAGTTGGTCCGAGGCGGGCCCGCAAGGCCCGATATCTTCTGTAATACTTTAAATACTTCCGTTTTGTCCGATTTTCTCAGAAACCATCTGAACTATTATTTTGATCATGATACTACTATTTTTATGAAATTCTTACAAAATGATTTCTGAACATCTGAGAATCTGATTCTGATAATAATCTGTCGTGCCTTCCCAAGTAGGATATAGGCGCGTACTATGCATACTATCCGTATACTCTGATTTTGACTTGCCGTTTGGCACCCTTCAGTCTGATTGAGTCTGTATGTGAGTCTGTATGTATGTGGTTACTCATGGATCTGTTCGTGGCTGTCTCAATGCATTCCTTCACTGCGTCCCGGGCCAGGTTCTGTTATCGTGCATATTTCTCTGCATTGTTCACCGCGTCCCTCGGTGTACGGGCCGGGATCTGTTATATCTGTATGATTTTGATATATTGATCTGTGTATGGGGATGGCGGCCAGGATGGCATCTGATATGATCTGATCTGATCTGATTCTGTCTGTCCACCGCGTCCTGTACTAAGAGGGCCGGGTTCTGTTTACCGCGCCCCCAGACAGGGCCGGGATCTGTATGTCTGTATGCATGTGCCATCAGTATGTATATAAGCACATGCCTCTGTATGATTCTGTATGATTCAGTATGACTCTGCACTACTCTGCATGCATAATTCTGTCAGGTATACTTCTGTCTGTCCGTCTGAACTACGACTATGTCCGTATGTCCGTATGGATTCTGACTCTGTATGTCCGTATGGATTCTGATTTGGTACGTCCGTATGGGTTCCGATTCTGTACGTCTGTATGGATACTGATTCTGCTCGTTTGTCAGGATTATGATTCTGTCTGTTTGTCCGAACCATAATTCTGTTTATCTGTATGGACCACGATTCTGTATGTCTGTCTGGATCATGACTCTGTCCGTCCGTCTGATTTATGGTTCTGTCCGTTATGTTTCTGTGACTCCGGTTCGGACTATGATTGTATCTGTTATGTTTCTGCTTTACATACTCGGTACATTTTCCGTACTGACCCCCGTTCTTCGGGGGCTGCGCTACATGCCCGCAGGTACAGACGCACCAGGTGATACGCCGCCAGCGTAGGGTTCTAATTCTACTGTTTGAAGAGCTCCTTTGATCCGGAGCGTATACTTTTGGTATATATCTTCTGTCTTCTGTATACTCTGTATGTATGGATATTCTGGGTACGGCGGGGCCCTGTCCCGTCATATGATTTTGTATGTCTGTAGAGGCCTGTAGATAGATGTGTGGGTTACGGGTTTCGTCTGTATGTTAGCCTTATCGGCTTATATGTAAAAGTCTGCATGTTCAGGTATATATATATATATGTTTGCGCGCGTGCCGTATCTGTATCGGCCTACTTCTGTAATATCCGTTTGAAAAAAAAAAAATCTGTACGATACGAAATTCGGTCAGGTAGGTATGTACGAGTACCCAGCTAGGGTGCCAGTCGCGGCCCACAGGGTTGGGTCGTGACATAAATAATGACTAAACCCCGAAGGAAATGGGGCTCACCAAAAGCTGATACGTGGATGATCCTATAGAGTAGATCCGTCGTCCTGTAAGTCTGTACATGCATTGTGAAATGCAGGCCCCCAGGCAATAAAAGGGGACATCAGCACATTGAATGTACTAGTATGTAAAGCAACTGAATGGAATAAATATGGCATATGAAATAACATGCTAAGAGCTGAAACTGAAACTGAAACTGAAACCTGGTCATGGACATGAATACATATAGATATAACATGAGTAAAAACATTTTAAGTAGGGAGAGCAATAAATATAACCGACAACATGGTTTGGTACTTGCGTCCTACCAGCAGAACACTTACACCTTGCCAGAGAAATGAGATTTAATTATAATAAGCATGTAAGGACCCAAACTGCAAAATGAAGGTGTTGCCTCCTTGCTGATATCCCTTATCCTACGGTGGGTAACGTAGTTTCAGGCTATCTGAGCCTTCTCGGTAATTAGTGCAACTCCCAAAAACATGAACATGAATATAGGTGGCATCTGAGCCTATGATTTTTCATGAACATGACTTGTAAACTTGATTCATGAACATGGCTTGTAAACATGACTTGAAAACTTGATTCATGAACATGGCTTGTAAACATGAATCGTGAGTATAATAAAGCATGGATATAAGTACATAGTATAACTTGTATGAAAACATAGATGGAATTACATAATATACTTGCATGAAAATGTGTAAAGCATGTGGAGTGTTTTCTTGAAAATAATATAGTGATTTATGACTTGCATGTAGGAATCCATGGAATGCAAAATATGAGTTTTCATGGATTACAGACAGATTCTCAATAACTAAAAGGGGATATCAAGACCACAATAACGAAGTAATCATACAAACATGGTATATCAGGGTACATGAACTTAGGGTTATCATGAACATGGCTAAAACCCCAATTTTTGGTGAACTCTTGTCTAATCACGGAGGAACGTGGTGTACAAAGATGTTCCCACACATGGATAAAAACTCTACATACCTTAATCTCTCCTAAACTTGAATTAAAGACTTGGGCTTTGAAGAAGATTTTCAAAATCTTGAATTCTTGAACCTTGAGATGGGTTTTCTTGAAAACCCTATGTTAAAAATGATGAATTCTTACTTAATGATCACGAACGTATGTTGGAATTGACTTGGAATGCATGGAATAGGCTTACTTTAAAGTGTCTTGAAGGTTGGGAGAGAAAAGATTCGTCCTTAGGGCTTGAGAGACTTCTTTAGGGTTCTTTACCTCAGAAAAATTGGTTTAAAACGAAGTGGGAATGAATATAACGAAGTTTGGCTCTTAAAACGTCGTGGTCGGTGCGCGGTCGCGCAGCTGGAGGCCCACTTCACGTAGGTGATTGCACAGCAAAGGCAGTAACACTTCCTTTGGTGCGCGGTCGCGCACCTGATGGGTATTTCACGTAGCACTTCGCGCAGACTACGTAACGTCCAGTAAAACGGGGATAACCTCTAGCACAGAGCACTGTTTGAACTCCATAATATATTTTTGGAAAGGTATTTCAAAGGTATACAACGTTTATGTTTTGAGTTTTCTCAAATTCATAACAAAAATACCCGAAAGCTGGCCATAAGTACAGATAGTCTCAGACTTAGACGAATTTAGAAGGCCTTAAGAACTTCACTTTTTGGTTTGACTTCTAAACGGCTGTTTATCACCTGAGTTAATCCCGAATGAATTCGTATAGCTAAAATATCACCTTTATACTAGATTCATACATTCACACCTATCTCGGATTTACGAGATGTTACAATATCTCCCCCTTAGGATCATTCGTCCTCGAATGATGGGTCTTGGTTAAGAATGGGTCTGGACATGGCTTGAATACACAAATGTGAAGAAACATGACTTGAAACATAAAAGCTCGACAAAATTACATGGGAACATGGTTATGGATCATGAGAACTGAATATGTAATTACATAGAAACATACATGGGAGCATGAAACTGAGTAACACCTACATGAATGAGAATCATGAAACATTTGTCATCGATTTATGACTAGTGGTTAAGAATCGCTACTAAATCTGGAATCTACAAAATTTATGGCAAGACTTCCTTCATAATTCGGACCCTCACGACATTTCTTAAACACCTGCCAGCTAACTAAAGTACCAACACACAACTCACGGGGTATCTTAATACACATGTTGTGACGTAACGTGATTACTCAATCTTGAACACACGGATATTGGCTGAACGATTACATGATTACTATACATGGGGTTTGGAAGAAAATACGTAGGCACGAATGTCATGAGTACTTGAAAATAGGCACGAACATGACATGATTACCTGAGCATGAGATGCATGACGTGGGACATAAATACATGAAGACTGGATGACATGAATACATGAGTGCTAAACTGTCATGAGATACCAATACGTGTAAACATGGCTATCATAACATGAGATCTAAATGTCAAAAACAAGATTGTTATAACATGAGGGTTGAATACTAAGCGCGAGTAGGATTTGGATGCTTGGTGACTTGATCATAGACGTTCGTATGTCACTATGGTAATATGAGGTAGGAGTATGACTTACGCTTTGAATGTAAGCGCAACTCGATGTGAATGCGACAGACTTGAGTCGTATAAAAAGAATATGATCCTAACATAGGTATTCATAAATCTCTAGCATAGGCATGACATGAATACGTCGAATCTGAGTAGAATACTCCTGAGATAAGTACCACAAGGTACATGAAAAGATATCTATTTGAATATAGGAATGCACCTTACTTCTGATTATCTTGATAGCTATTAATCATGATTATGAATACCTTATCTCATCTTGCTTATTCTCGTGAGCGAATTATAGAGGACTGAGAGAAAAGGAATTATTGATACTATTCACATGAGATACTTTGCTTTAGAGAATAGACATGACATGGTGCATTGTACATGGAGGACGTAACGTGGAACATGCGTACATAGGAATGTGATTCATATGGCATGAAACGTGAATAGCATGACATGGGGCATGGGACCATGAGCAACCTGACATTTACATGAGTACATCATAGATTCATATCGTGGCGTCTGGACCTGATTTCATGAGTATTGAGCTAATAATAAGGCATAAGTGTGATTTGCGTGGAGTACAATTGTAGGCTCATTCTTGAGTACTCAGAGACGTAAGGCATGGATAAAGTATTACCTTTAGAACTTAGATATACTGAAATGATGGGACATGATTCGACATACCTTACTCTTATCACCGTGAGTAATAGCCCTTGTTATAAATAAGGCTCATGAAATAATGGATTATAAGCATGAATAATTCGTTCCTTGAGCATCTAAGACATGGGTGGAAAGTCACTTTGAACATAAAATGGCATAGGTACTTCGAAAAAGGTAAGGGTATCCATTGTGCCCAGCTACGAGATGGTTTAAAACATTAGCCAAAGAAATATAAGCACGAATTACACAGAATCATGGGTAGGACATCCATCTTGGTTCACCTTCATTATTGTCTAACAACATCATGTTACGATACCGCTATAAGTGGGATGCATAACGAAATGGATTGGGGCACGAGTATGTGGTAACATGGATAACATAATCATAGGGGTCAAGATCATCATTAGATTTGAAAAGCACTTAGATGCTAGAACATGAACATGAGTATAAAAGCACGATAAATACGTGGGACATGAGTGCGGTAACATTAGACATGAGCACAACCTGATGTGCAAAACATGAAAGAATATTTCTTTTGCATGGATTACTATCACTATGGAGTCTTGGTTCTTGAATTATAAGCATGGAGTGTAAAACGCTAACTTGGGCATGAAATAGGTACGAAAGACACGAGTAGAGTACGCCTGGGCATTAGTACCACATAGCACATGAATTACTCTGGAATTGGAACCGTTATACCCTTAAAACCTGCTATTCGATCTAGAACTTTATCTCATAACATAATTACCTAGTACTTGATCTCAACTGCATGACAAAAACGAATTCTACACACTTTATCTTAGCTATATGAAACTGTGATCCTCTGACATAATCTCCTTAACACCTATGAACTTACGGAACACATAATCTATTTCAGCACCTCATCGCACAATCTCCCTCTTAGTTTCAAAGGATGACGTTTAAAGCCTGTAGATCTCTTAAGTTAGTGATAAGTGGTCATCTAATTGTTCTGCCGATTTTCTCTAAATTTTATTCTATCTCTAAGACTATCCCATAAACTTGTCTTTTTATCTCTTACCTACCTCCTCTATTACCCATCAAAATAATATTCTTGTGACAACTTACTAACGACATGCCCTCTAATTCGGCCTAAGCCACATAAACAAGTTAGAACTATTCCGAGAGACTCGACATCATCTGATCATATCTTTCGATCAAAAGCTACCTTTTTTTAGCTACGTACATAGTCATACTAAAGTAGGTCTACATCCTCGAAGGAAAATTTTAAAATACCCTACCATGGACTTACTTACCATTCTCCATTAAACACCTGTTAGCACCATGTTCTCTGATTCTATCCTGAACGATAAAGTGAAACATAGATTATTTCTAACTTCCCTCATCATCTGACCCTATTCTGTGATCGTATACTATCTCTTCTATCCTATAGACATGGATCATACTTAGGGAACTTTCATTAGTCTTAAATGCTAGATTGGAATACTTAATCCCGAACTTTCTATACACTTTAAAATCATATCATATTAGACACATCTGGGGGTAAATACTTAATCACCTAACCTTAGAGGAAATGTCACATCTTATCATCTTATAGTCTAATCTACTCCTTTTAGTAACTTACTGACGTCATACTCTCTAGGTCTGATCAAAATAAACTTAAATAATTTAAAACTATCCCCAGAAATTCAATATCGTCTGCTTACGATTTTCTTATCGAACTCAATCTTTTCTTAGTCATGTGCATGGATCATATGGCAATATATATATATATATATATATATATATATATATATATATATATATATATATATATATATATATATATATATATATATATATATATATATATCCTTGAAAAAAATAGAGACATTCTAGTATTATAGGTGGTTGGCTTTTAGGCTAATTCTTGCTCAAAACTACCGTGGACAATTTATGTCTGTTGCAGCTAATTTCATAACATGTTGCCTTGTAGGGTCTTAAATCTGCACTATCATCCTTGTACTATGCTCCATGGTCAGATAATACAAATAAACTTATTCTGTAAGGTATATAACCTACGTGTACTACTATGCCGAAACTTGTTTTTAAAAGGGTATTATCACCTGATAAACACACAATGCACTATTTGGTAAGTCTTGGGTCTCGAATTTCCTTCTCGCCGCTTACGCATTCAATACGTTCAGAATTCGATGGAAATAGAATGTTACTTACTGCTCTAAGCTTCATGGAACGAGTTAGAATAATTCCTAATGCCTCCATATGAAAGCAACACATCGATAACGACTAGCTCTACATATTCCTCATCCATTGAGATGAGGCGTATTCGGCAGAATGGGAAACAACATATGAGTTCGAGTGATTTCTGCGAACACAGCTCTATTGCACGATCTAGAGTTGAAAGAAGTGAGACAATCGTAAATGTCTTGGTGATCAACTGCTTATATGTGTGGCGCGCACACACATATAAAAGTGACCCCACTGGACACGGTTTTATAGACTCCCTAAGCCACTTGAACCTAGGCTCTGATACCAAGCTTTGTCACGCCCCGTACCATGGCCTGGGGGAAACACGACACTCGGTGCCATATTGCATGTGACCGAGCGAACCACATGGCTTGCTGAATCATCATGAGACATACATGAGCGAAAATATAGCATGAACGTGATGAGCTTTTATAAAACATGAGATGTCATAATAATTTAATAAAATACTTGTTTAAACATGAGTGCGGAAATAACATGAGTTGAGCCAAAGATGGCTAAACACCTTGCATGTCTAACATAACTAAACTGACTAGTCTAGTCTATGAAACCTCTATCATGAGTCTGATTGGAAAACATACTTACTGGGACAGTCTGACTGGAAAACATACCTACTGGGACAAGGCCCCCAACATACCTTAAATGCATAACTATCATAAAAGTAAATAATGACTAAACCCCGAAAGAAATAGGGCTCACCAAAAACTGATACATGGATGATCCTATAAAGTAGATCCGTCGTCGTGTAAGTCTGTACCTGCATGGTGAAATGCAGGCTCCCGGGCAATAAAAGGGGACATCAACACATTGAATGTACTCGTATGTAAAGCAACTGAATGGAATAAATAGGGCACATGAAATAACATGCTAAGAGCTGAAACTGAAACTGAAACCTGGTCATGAACATGAATACATATAGATATAACATGAGTAAAAACATTTTAAGTAGGGAGAGCAATAAATATAACCGACAACATGGTCGGGTACTTGCGTCCTACCAGCAGAACACTCACACCTTGCCAGGGAAATGAGATTTAATTATAATAAGCATGTAAGGATCCAAACTGCACAATGAAGGTGTTGCCTCCTTTCTGACAACCCTTATCCTACGGTGGATAACATAGTTTAAGCCTATCTGAGCCTTCTTGGTAATTAGTGCAACTCTCAAAAACATGAACATGAATATAGGTGGCATCTGAGCCCATGAGTTTTCATAAACATGACTTGTAAACTTGATTTTTGAACATGGCTTGTAAACATGACTTGAAAACTTGATTCATGAACATGGCTTGTAAACATGAATCGTGAGTATAATAAAGCATGGATATAAGTACATAGTATAACTTGTATGAAAACATAGATGTAATTACATAATATACTTGTATGAAAACGTGTAAAGAATGTGGAGTGTTTTCTTGAAAATAACATAACGATGTATGACTTGCATGTAAGAACCCATAGAATGCAAAATATGGGTTTTCATGGATTACAAACATATTCTCAATAACCAAAAGGGAGTATCAAGAACACAATAACGAAGTAATCATACAAACATGGTATATCATGGTACATGAACTTAGGGTTATCATGAACATGGCTAAAACCCCAATTTTTAGTGAACTCTTGTATAATCATGGAGGAACGTGGTGTGGGGAAGAACAAAGATGTTCCCACACATGCATAGAAACTCTACATACCTTAATCTCTCCAAAACATGAATTAAATACTTGAGCTTTGAAGAAGATTTTCAAAATCTTGAATTCTTGAACCTTGAGATGGGTTTTCTTGAAAACCCTATGTTAAGAATGATGAATTCTTGCTTAATGATCATGAACGTATGTTGGAATTGACTTGGAATGCATGGAATAGGCTTAATTTAAAGTGTCTTGAAGGTTGGGAGAGAAAAGATTCGTCCTTAGGGCTTGAGAGACTTCTTTAGGGTTCTTTACCTCAGAAAAATTGGTTTAAAACGAAGTGGGAATGAATATAACGAAGTTTGGCTCGTAAAACGTCGTAGTCGGTGTGCCCGCGCAGCTGGAGGCCCACTTCGCGCAGACTGTATAAAAAGGACGGAGAACTACATACGGTCTGAGACTCACTTCCTTGAAAAGAGGGAGAGGAGTTATGTAGGCTGTGGCCGTTCGAGAAATGTAGCGGTTGCTCGACCAAAGCCGGTCAAAGACTCGATTATATGCCTGATATTGCCAGAAGACCGATGAGACTTACCAGAAGTGAAGTACAGAAGA
>NC_083347.1:79142131-79244467 GCF_019175385.1 Lycium barbarum | reverse complement strand
TACGTCAAGCAATACGTGGAGTAACTCCCGATGGTGATCGCGCAGCGAAGGCAGTAACTCTGCCTCTGGTGCGTGATCGCGCACCTGAAGGGTACTTCGCGCAGCACCTCGCGCAGACTGCACAACGTCCAGTAAAATAGGTTTAACTTCTAGCACAGAGCTCCGTTTGAACTGCATAATATATGGTTGGAAAGGTATTTTAAAGGCCTAAAACTTTCATGTTTTGAGTTTTCTCAAATGCATAACGAAAATACCCGAAAACGGGAAATAAGTACAGACAGTCTCAGACTTAGACGAATTTAGAAGGCAGTAAGAACTTCACTTTTTGGTTTTACTTCAAAATGACTGTTTATCACCCGATTTCATCCCCAATGAATTCGTATAGCTAAAATATCACCTTTATACTAGATTCATACATTCACACCTATCTCGGATTTACAGGATGTTACATTTAAAATGGAGGATTCTCTTGTTCTGTCGCAATTATTCTTGTGGGTTTTCAAATGGCATAAAAGTGTGACCATGTGCAGCTGATTTAAGTGAATAGAGTTTTGGAAAGAAAAGTTTGTTATTTACCTTTCTCAATTAAATAGGTTCTTATAAGTCTACTTTGAGAGAGCATAACAAAGCAACCGTCTTAGATTTTATTTGCTGATGGAACTCTCTAAGTGTGTGTGTGTATATATATATATATATATATATATAAAGTTACTCCAAAATGCCTATTAAATTTCCAGTGAAATCGATAAATACTAGATGCCCCATCTTTAATTAAATGTTTCCATCCTCACAAAAATGTCTAGAGATGCTAAAAAATAATGCAACAAGTTGGTCCAATGAATAATACTCGTGCATAAAGTTGTAAGGTTATCATAAAAAGATTGTTCCTGGTAGTTGTATATTGCCCCTTCTCCATAAGCTTGATTTATTTAAAATACGAAAACAAAATGTTTAACAAACAAGCACAACTCTGGACTTGTCCATAGGAGTTGTGCCAAATTGTACAGTTAGAATGTGCCACCATGAGACTCAAGATAAAGGAATAAAG
The DNA here is from genome assembly GCF_019175385.1 of Lycium barbarum. Lineage (NCBI taxonomy): Eukaryota > Viridiplantae > Streptophyta > Magnoliopsida > Solanales > Solanaceae > Lycium > Lycium barbarum. The sequence continues at coordinate 79,243,419 of NC_083347.1, read as the reverse complement.
CATCTGTGATCTAGATAATAATGCTTAGAAGACACCAAAAAGCATGAAATAAAAAGATTTATTTTCCTCTATTGATTGTGATCCATCAATTTGAATCATTTTAGAGGAAATATCAAGGTTTGTTGTAATTAGGATTTCTAAAGTGAAAACAAAAATCTCACATAACCCAAGTGCAAAAACAAAAAAGGCAATTTACATGAAATAAAAAATTTAGCAAACATGTACAACAAACAAGGGATTTTGAAACAAAAGTTTCTAGGATCACGCTCAACATGTAAGAAGTTGAATCTTGATCTTTTGTAGCATTCCTACAACGTCTTTCATGTTTGTCCTTCTTGTTGGAGGTTCAACGCAACAATCTAATCCCACTTTCATGATCGATTCCACACAATCTAATTTCTTCTTTAAGTGAATATCTGTTGATGTTACCAAGTTGGCATCCACAACATTCATTACTTCCCCCGGGAGTGAATAACTCACCCATTGCTTCAAACTAAGATCTCCCTCAAACATTTCATCATTAGGTTTTCTCCTAGTAAACGTTTCCAACAACATGATCCCATAACTATAAACATCACATTTTGTTGACACCAGTCCATCCAGTCCATACTCTACAGTCAAAAAATTAATTTAAAGATGTATAACAATTTTTAGGTGGAAAAAAATAAAGGATAAATCAATGTCCAAGAGACATACATGGTGCTATATAACCCAATGTTGCTAAGATTTTAGTGTATAAATCACTTTCATCATCACCAAGCAATTTTGAAATACCAAAATCGCTTAGGTGGGCAACCATATTCTCATCCAACAAAACATTACTAGGCTTCAGATCACAATGAATCACGAGCGAGGAGTACCCATGGTGGAGATATTCCAATCCACATGCCACATCTATCATAATTCTTCGTCTCTGCCTGATGTCTAGGAAGTAGTTGTGTGAATACAACCACTTATCGAGTCTCCCATGAGGCATGTACTCGAGTACTAAAGCCTTAAAATCAAGGTTGGAACAACTAGTGATGACTTTTATGAGATTCCTATGGCGAAGGTTGCGCAAAACTTCACATTCATTATCAAAACTCTTGAATGCCGCTTCTAATTGCATATTGAACACCTTAACTGCAATAGGAATTCCATTACTAAGAATTCCTTTGTAGACAGAGCCAAAACTCCCAGAACCAATCAAATTACTCTTACTAAATGAATCGGTTGCTTGGAGAAGTTCATAGTATGAAATTCTTCCTCTTGTTGAGATAGACAATGAATTAGCTTGTCGAGAAGTTCTTTTGCCTCTTCTATACCTTATCCATACAAACACAAAGGTGGTAGGAACGAATACTAGTGCAACTCCCAGTAGAAGAAATATAACTAGCATTCTTTTCCTACTATGATTTGAAGAAGTGGAGCACAGAGGGACACTAAATCTTGGGGAACCGCACAATGCTTCATTGAAGAGAAAAAAAATGACTCGAGAGGTTCTTGGAAGGACCCTCGGAGGGGATTTCACCATACAACTTGTTGTGAGAAACATTGAAATACTTCAGGTTTTGAAGTTTCTCCAAAGACATAGGGATGGTCCCTGATATATAATTATGTGAAAGGTCTAGAAATTCCAAACCTACCATGTTGCTTACTGAGTCAGGTATAGATCCTTGCAACTTGTTATGTTTCAAAGTAAGGTACATTAGATTTTGCAAGTCTCCAATATTTCTCTAGGAATTCCATTTGTAAATTGATTCATTGACAGATCCATTTGTGTCATAGCATTTAGATTTCCAATTTTTGGAGATAAAGAGCCACCCATATTGTTAGCTGATAAGTTTAGCTCCATTAGATCTTTAAGATTCCCTATGCTTTCCGGTATATTGGAACTCAATTTGTTGAAACCCATATGTAGATCTCTAAGGGAAGTAACGTTCCCTAAACAATCAGGAAAAGATCCTGAAAGTTGATTTTGACCCAAGTAAATAGCACCCAAATGCCACAATTTACAAAGATTGTCTCCAAGAATTCCTGTAAGTTTGTTGTTATTCAAGTACAGGCGCTGAAGGTTTCTCAAATTGCGAGTTGATGTGGGAATTGATCCAATCAAGTCATTTTCACCGAGAACAAGGTCTATTAAGTTGCTTAAGTTCCCAACTTCATTAGGAAGTCGCCCTTTGATTTTACAACCGTTGGCATAAAACCTTACAAGAGATGTGGAGAAGTTCCCTATAGAGACTGGAAGCTCACCATTTAGAGGGTTAAAAGATAAAGAAAGACTTGCTAATTTTTTGCAATTTGTTAAGGAAGTCAAGAAGCTTAATGACAAGTCGCTCTTTAAATTGCTTCCCTCGAAGTTTAGGGTCTCCAGATGAGTCAAATATCCAAGAGAGTTGGGAATCAAGCCAGTCAGTTTGTTGTGAGAAAGGTCTAGAGTAGCAAGTTTTGAACAATTAGAGATAGAATGAGGTATAGTCCCAACAAGATTGGTAACGCCTAGATAAAGACTTTGAATGTTGGGTAAAACAGAACCTATATTTGATGGGAGGACTCCTTTTAGATTATTGTTTGTAACATCAAATATTCTTAGCGTTGATATGTTGAAGATCTCCATAAATGATCCAGTAAAACTGTTATCCCCCAATGCTAATATCTCCAACTCAACAAGATTGCTCATCTTTTTCGGTATTTCACCTGCCAACATATGAAGAAACAGTGAACACTAGTGACTTTATCCAATTAGTTCACTCTAGTAAACTGTAAATTTTCCTTATGTTATTGAATATATACCTGCGAACTTATTTCTATCAAGCCTTAGGGTCTGAAGCTTGGTTAAGTTACCCATCTCCCGTGGTAAGGACCCACTGAGGTTGTTCTTCCATAGAGCCAAATATTATAGAGAGGAGATATTGAATATGGAGATTGGAATAGGTCCTGTAATTTGGTTTCTCTGCAATGTTAACTCTACCAAATTAACAAGATTTCCGAGTTCTTGTGGAATTGTCCCTGCAATTCATGTATTCATAGAATTTTTGGGTAAGTAGTTGAAGTGTAAACACCTGTGTTAAACAAATGGTGTAGTGTCATACCTCTGAAGTAGTTAAAGCCGAGATACAAGGACTGCAAGTTAGTTAGACTCCCAATGTTACTATGTATTGGTCCATCAAACTTATTTCCTGATAAAGACAACATTTGAAGTTTAGAACAATTTGACAAGCTTGGCGGCATATGACCAACTAGCTTGTTGTTCGATAGATAAACCCCCTTGAGTATTGGAAGGTGATCACATAAATCATGTGGAAGATTTCCTGATAAGCTGTTGTTTGTGAGTCCAATGACTTCAATTCTGGAAATGTTGAAGATGGAGATTGGTATGGAACCTGTGAGTTGATTAACTTCTATGGTCAACTTGTTCAAGTTGTGAAGATTGCTGATCCCTTCTGGGATGTTTCCTTGAAGGAAATTGTATGAAAGAATCAGAGTCTCCAACATTGAGGCATTCGAGATAGACATAGGGATAGAACCTATAAGCTTGTTATTGCCCAAGTTTGAAAAGCTCAGTTTTTCAAGATTCCCAATATCTTTTGGGATTGACCTTCTAAGGAATTGAATTCTAAATTCAATATTTCAAGTGTGGAAATATTCAAAAATGAAGAAGGGATGGAACCAGTGAAACTATTATTTCTAAGATTTAGAAATTGAAGTTGGCATAAAAACCCAAACCAGGAAGGAACTTCCCTTCTGAAGTTATTGAAACTTAAATCAAGAAACTTAAGCCGACTCAACCGTGCCATTTGTTGAGGCAAATTTCCATGGAAATTGTTGCTTCCTAAGTCAAGAGAAACCAGAAATGTAAGGTTTCCAAAATTAGGTAGGATTCTGCCTGTAAGATCCATGTTGGAAAGATTCAAGGACTTCACTCGCTGGTAGCGAGACCCACAAGTTACTCCTACCCAATGGCAAACAGAAGTAGCTGGAGACCAGCTCTCATCCAAGAAATGAAAGGGATCTGAAATGATTTGGGATCTCAATGAAAGAAGAGCTAATTGATCAGTGGTAGTGTTGGTATGAGTCATGGATGAACTAGCCACTACATAGTGAAGAAAAAAAAGTGTTAAGAGAAACTTCATAATTGCATAAATTAGTAGGAAAATGGAATGCTAGTAACTATATGGTCTTGAGACTTTAAATAGCGATGAGATCTCCTTTTTGGTCTTCCTGATTTTCAAATATTCTTTTGGAGTTTTTTCATTCTAATCTCTTTTAAGTTTTTAAAAAACAAAGAAAAGAACTTTTCTTTATTCATTCTGTCATATTAATTCTAATACCACCAAATCAACCAAGTCTTGCACGTATCAATCATCAATATAATATGGTGGCAAGAATTTGTCGAATCAGTTCAAAGACTTCTGCAAGTCGAGCAAGTCTTGCTTTATTTTCTGTGTGCTTCTTCGCAATTAGTCTTGCTTTCACACTCTAGAATTGTGTGGTGAAACGTAGTGCTACGTTTACGAACTTGTAAATATTTTTACATAATTAGCATATAGTTGATCGTAACATGTTTATTATCATTTCATGTGTAGGATAGAATCTGGAGACCTTTACATTCTAGTTAATTATTTACTTTTTAGGTATGACAATGTAAAAAATATTTATTCTCTCGGTCAAGATAATGCAGTTAGCAATTATTCTATTGTAGTTTAATATCTTGACGATACAATATAATGCAAGGATGGCAATGTGGCAAAGCTGATTTGAGGCGGGAAGGGGGAGGTCAGTCATTACGAGATTTACAAGACTATATGGCACGGGATGGGGAGGGTTAGGTGATAATCAAAACATTTTATAGTAAAACTTAATTTAGCACGTCGTTACATAGGATGGAAATATATAGAAATGTTTGTTTGAGTCATGGCTGAAGTAGCAATTTCATATTGAATCAACAAAAGTGCCATATGAAAAGAGGTGAAAGCCTTCCCCCATAAGTGCAGAAATTAGTAAGAAACATGCAAGGCAGGGCTCGTAAATGGGGGTTTGAGATTAAATAGTGAAGAGATCTCCTTTTCGGCCCAGGCAAAGCTAGAAACTCGGTTGAACCAATACTTTTGTTCAAATAATTTATTTGTGTTAAAAGTTCATTAAATATGTACAAATATTAACTTTAGAACCTAGTTATTACCACTTGAAGTCGTCGTTCTAAAATCCAGAACTCATAAAGTTGAAATCTTGACTCCTCCTATATTTTAATTCATGTCCATTCATTAATACATCTTGCTTTAATTCCTCATATGCATTGAAGCTACTCGTTTTAGAGAAGTTTTCCATGTGTGGGTCCTGATGACTTGACAAACTGGAGAAGACCAAAAAATCAACTAAGTCTTGCAACCGTAAATTTGGTGGCAAAATTATTCCTCTAACCTATGCAAGAAATTTGTGCACGGATTGCTCTTCAAACACACTGTTTTACCTCTCATATCTGTGGTCTTTAATTTTTGCTCTTGGTGCTTAATTCATGAAAATATCACGATATGCTTCGCCATAATTTTTGTAATATTTTTATGTTCGAAAACTGAACTTTTGCCTCGCTTGGCACAAGTTCTGTAGGAATTAAGTAACCCGACGTAAGTTGTGTAGTATTTTTCAGTTTATGTTGAATGTTGAAAGTTTTGCCATTTCCGGCATAACTTGTGTGATGTGATGATACATATGCCGAAGCTAAACGTTAACTATGCCAAGTGAAAGCTGAAGTTATGGCTTTTTTTTAGATTATGTTGAATGTTGAAAGTTTTGCCTTATCCGCTATAACTTGTGGGATGTCATAATACATATACCGAACGCTAACTATGCTGGCTGAAAATTAGTTTATGTCGCGCCAAAAGTGCCAAGGTAAAAATTAAAGACCACAAATTGAAGGGCAAAACTTAAAGACCACCCCAAAATATGGGCATTTGTGCGAGTAACCTAGTTATCCCTCGTTGATTTAAAAAAGTAATATCAATAGGTTTATAGGTTAAATGAGCTACTCCACCTGAAGTCATTAAATATGTACAACTATTAATTTTAGAACCCAGTTATTATCTCTTGAAATCATCGTTCTGAAATCATAAAATTAAAATCCTCACTCCGCTCGTATTTTAGTTCATCTCAAGTCATTAATACATCTTGCTTTAATTCTTCATATGTATTGAAGCTACTCGTTTTAGAGAAATTTTCCAAGTGTGGGTCCTGACGACTTGACAAACTGGAGAAGACCAAAAAATCAACCAAGTCTTGCAACCGTAAATTTGGTGGCAAAATTATTACTCTAACCTAACCTGTCCAAGAAACCAAGTCTTGCTTCCTTTTTTGTCAGCTTCTTCAAGAATAATCTTTGTTTTATGTTGTGTGTTAATTATCCCAAAATTTTCACGAATTGCCCTTCAAACGCACTGGTCTTTGATTTTTACCTCTCATATTTTGTGGTCTTTAATTTTTGCCCTTACTGCTTAATTCATGAAAATATCCAGATATGCTTCATTCGGCATAAGTTTTGTAATATTTTTATCTTTGGAATTGAACTTTGCCTCGCTCGGCACAAGTTCTGTAGGAATTAAGTTATGCGGCGTAAGTTGTGTAGTATTTTTCGGATTATGTTGAGTATTGAAAATTTTGCCTTTTCCAGCATAACTTGTGTGGATGTGATGATACATATGTCGAAGCTAAACACCAACTATGCCGAACGAAAGCTGAACTTATGGTTTTTTTTCCAGATTATGCTGAATGTTGAAGTTTTGCCTTGTCTGTTGTAACTTGTGGGATGTTATATACATAAACCGAACGCTAACTATGCCGACTGAAAATTAGTTTATGCTGCGTCAAAAGTGCTAAAGGGTAAAAATTAAATACCACAAATTTGAGGGGCAAAACTTAAAGACCACCCCAGAATAGGGGCATTTGTTTGAATAACCCAATTATCCCTCATTGATTTTAAAAAATAATATCAATGAGTTTATAGGTTAAATGAGCTCTTCTACTTAATAAACTAATTACTTAGGTTGGGATCTCGTTCTAGTCTATAACATTTGGGCCAGTTGATCAACGCTTGGGGCCACGACTCGGAATGATAGTCTGCATCCAAGAAGGGTGCAACGAGGTCATTAGTTCTCAAATGGAGGTCATTATTTTATGCCAATTGTTTCCCATTTTTTAAAAGAGAAATATTAATGGGTTTATAGGTGAAATGAACTCCTGCACCTAATAGACTAGTCTATGGATTTAACATTAAAATTATTTGTATTAAGAAAAAATTAAGCTGAGTGTCCATTCGGACATTTAATTTGTCAAAATTAGCCCAATTATCTGCTTTTACCCCAATTAACTATTCGGAAATCCAATTTGCCTAAAAGTCTCCCTCAATACTTTCCCCAGTCTCTCACTACTTCGGTTGGTGTTGGACTATGTCAATGCCACTAAGGATTTCAGCTGAAGGCTGGTAAAGGCCAAATGTCACGCCCCGAACCATGGCCTGGGCGTAACACGGCACTCGGGCCTTGCTTGCATGTGTCCGAGCGAACCTCATGGCTTGCTTGTCAACATGGGCATCAAAATAATACAATCTAGATGATGCAATTTAAATGAATCATGAAAATGTAATTTGCGGAATAAAGTCTTGGAATTATCTCATAGCATGAAATATCTGAAAATATAATAGTCTGCAAACATGAAAGCATAACTGACTCTGTGAACTAATATATGTCTATGAAACCTCTAAAACATGTCTGAATACTAACTACCAGGACATGGCCCTGGACTACCATAAACTGAATACTAATGCAGACTCTATGTTGAACCCCGAAGGGAGTGGGGCTCACCAATAAGCTGATAACTGAAGTGATCCTACTGCGTAGGTATATGCTCCTGAAAACCGGTATCTGCACCGTGAAGTGCAGGCCCCGGGGAAAAGGGACGTTAGTACATAGTGAATAGTACTAGTATGTAAAACCTGCTGAGGTGAGGAACATAGCACAACATAGGTATAGGACATAAACTGAAACTGAATGTAACTTGAACATGAGCATGAAACGTGAGTAGAGTTTGAAAACAGTAAATCAATGGAAATACATGTATGTAAAACTGCTTGTAACGTGGGGAACGCTATAGTATAACCGACAACATGATCTGGTACTTGCGTCCTACTAGCAGAACACTCACACCTTGCCAGGGATATGAGATTTAAGTAATAATAAGCATGTAAGGATCCAAACTGCATAATGAAGGTGTTGCCTCCTTGCTGACAACCCTTATCCTACGGTGGCAACGTAGTTTCAGGCTATCTGAGCCTTCTCGGTTAACTAAGCAATTCCCAAAAAAACATGAACATGATATAGTTGGCTAAGAAGCCCATGATTTTCGTGAAATAACTTGTAATCATGATTTCACGAAATAACTTGTAACATGGTTTCATGAAATATCTTGTAATATGGTTTCTTGAGATAAGTTGTCAAAGTCTTGCAAACATGTTCTTGATTCATGAGTAATAATAATAGTTCATAATTATATATATATAATTGACTTGAAAACATGTTTGTAACTTGCTAGATAAAATCATAAAGTTTCATATAAACATAATGAGAACACATGAGGAAGAATTCATGATTCATGGATTAAGCTAGGGTTCCTAATTACCGTAATGGAATATTAGGAATACAATAACGAATATAGATACAAAATTCATGTACATAAATACATAAATACAGGCTACCAATATGTTGGGTTTAATGCCCTAGGATTTGAACTTCATGGATATCAAGAATCGAAGCATGAGGAAGAACGTAGAGATTCCCACATGTGGATGGAAGTTCTACATACCTTAATTGCTCCAAAATCTTGAATTAAAGACTTGAATTTTGGAGAAGATTTCCTAAATCTTGATTCTTGAACCTTGAGATAGGTTTTCTTGATAACCCTAGATTAGGAACAATGATTTCTTGCTTAGATCATTGGAGTATATGTTAGAATTGTGTCGGAAAGGTTTACTCAAGTTAGAAAGGGATTAGGGACTTGAATTCAACCTAGAATTATGATAAAACTTACCTTGGAAGGTTCTTGAGGTTTGGGACTTGTTCTCTATGAATTTAGGGTGATTTTTCGTGACTAGGGGTGTTAGGGAAATAAACCCCAAGCTTAAATATAACTTAAAACGCGAAATCCCGACTTTTGACCCGAACCCGACCTGTTACGCGATGGGTCCGCGATGCGGGGCCATCACGCGACATTCTGCAGGTCGATACTCAGAGTTGTACGATCGGCCCGCGATGCGGGGCCATCGTACGCGCCCTCACGCGCCCTGCAAAGCGACGTGTGTCGGTTCTACGCAGTGTTCGGTAAAATGGTCATAACTTCTTGTACAGAGCTCTGTTTGGGCTCCACAATATACCGTTGGAAAGCTATTTCAAAGAGCTACAACTTTCATTTTTAAGTTTTCTCAAATTCCCAACGGAATTTCACGAAATTTGACCGTAAGGCAGACGTATCGAAAATTTAGCCGATTCTATAGAATTTTAAGTGCCTTACTATTAGCCATATTGAGACGATCATATCTCCTTGCTTCGATCTCTGATTGGCCTGGTCCTTATATTGTTAGAAAGGTATTTCTACGTACTACAATTTTCATTGAGGGTACTTTCCCAAATTTCCAACTAATCAAGGAGTTATCGCTGCCCGAAGTAGGCCTATCAACCATTTTCGCAAAACGTTCAAACCTTCAGTTTTTCCACTAAAACTCTAATAATATGAGTCTAACCTTAGTTCCAAGATACGGGGTGTAACACTAAATGGTTATGCTAATTAATAAATGATCAAATTGGTATCTGACATTGTTCCGTCTGATGGTTTAGTCTAAACACTTGCTTTTCATTCAAAGATTTATAATATTGTTTTGGGTGGTGGCACCTCATTGACCTCCTAAGAGTTATGACGTATGAAGTCTAGCCAATATAAAATTACATCAAGTTTTTGCCTTCTAGTTCACTACTACTACTACATTTCTTCTTGTTTTCGGGGAGGGAAAATAGAGAGACAAGTCTAGAGTTTTTAATCATTGGATATAATAATATTTTAGCGACAGAAGCGAAGAAGCCATATAGTTAGAAGCGAGAACAATGCCTTATTATACTCTTTGTCCCATTTTATATGAAGGTGTTTGATTTGGCAAATAGTTTAAGAAAGAAATGAAGACTTTTGAAACTTGTGACCCAAAATGAATCATAGATATTTGTGGCTATAAAGGGTAAAATGGTAAATTTGAAGTTACATGGTTACTAAACATATAAATGTGTCATTCTTTTTGGGACTGACTAAAAAGGAAATAGTGTCATATAAATTGGGACAGATGGAGTATCAGTTCAGTAATTGTAATTTAGTTTAACAAGGGCTCATGAATCAAAAGTTACAAAATAAGTTGAGCCACTTATATATAGCTATATAGAACACGTTTAAAATTGGATTGCTTTAATTAATCGACTTAGACCTCTAATTAGAGGCCACGTGTCATATCTGGTATTATAAAATCGGTGTTAATGAAAAATGGCATGGATGAGTCATTTTGGTAACGGATGATGGCATAAATGAGCCAAACTATTGATGAGTAGCATAAATGAGTCAATTCCGATAGTTCGATGACATAAATGAGCCAAACTATTGATGAGTGATATAAATGAGCCATTTTCAATAGTTCGATGGCATATTTGAGCCTTTTCCATATAAAAAAAATTATATTACGTATCAAAAGAACCAATTCATATGAATCCGTAATTATGAGCTCCACCCGCCATTGCTTTACGTGAAATCTTAAAACACTGCAAGAGACCATCTTTATTTAGGCCCATGTCAACGAACCTTTGTATGCATGCAGCAACGGTAGAAAATAGATTTAAGAAGTGAGGAAGAAATAAAACGATTTTGATAGAGTAATCTCAATTCTTAAGGAATTTAGTGGCAGAATTCCTCCTAATTTACAAAGCCAATGAAATTCAAATTTCAACAATTAACTTGAATTTCCCACAAGAACATAATTGTGTTTTGTAATGAGTATTTAGATGAAGAAGAGAAGAAATCAGTGTTTGTGTGTTGTATCTTTAGTTTTGAAGCAGTACCACGTATTTATGATACCTTAGGAGTCTGTTTGCAGTAGATACATTTGTTCAAAGAGACTTTTCTAGTAGACGCATCTTTTAGTAATAGACATTTAATATCAACCATTTCTAAAATCAAATAAAGCCAAAAAAAAAATGTTTAATTAATTTCAAACTAACCTCAAAAATATAATCTCTAAAAAGAGTAACTTTCGCTTCTCTCCAAAATTCATTCTCTCAAATACTCCCATCAACATTAACTTTTCCAACAACAATCATTTTACGCTCTGGAATTGAAGCTTTAAACAATCGAAAGAAAATGGCATAATACATAAACATGCAGTCAAATTTAGACTCAGCTAGCAAGTAAGCACTCCAACTTTGGGAGTGCACATATAGACACCTCAATTTGCCCATTGTGTCTTAAAGACACCCGATGCTAACGTGGCATATAAATTTTGGAGGTGTCTAGATGGTCATTTTGTAAGTTGGAGGATTATATATATATATATATATATATATATATATATATATATATATATTAAGCCAATTCCATAGACTACAGTTGTCTATGACCATTGGGGGGGTTTAGCATTGACCCCTACCTTGTTAATAATATTAGCAAAAATATACATGGGAGGAGGGCTATGCAATGACTCCCTCTTTTACATTTGTGAGGACCTCCTCTCTTATATCTACCCCTATGAGCTAGAAGATCACTACTAATTAGATAGAATTCTAATTAGTTATGTTCTCATTATACTTACAACTCACGGGACATCATAACTATACTTACAAGTTGGAGGGTTCAATGACACAATGGTGAGTTAAGGTGTCTATATGTGTATTCTCAAAGTTGGAGTGTCTATGTTATGCCCTGAACCATGGTCTGGGTGTACACGACACTCGTTACCTGACTGCATGTGACCAAGCGAACCACATGGTTGGCTGAATCAACATGGGACATGTACTGATGTGGTATGTAATTTATAAATATGCTGAGCTATTGTAAAGTATGACTGAATAATCATACATACGAAATACAAGAATAAGACTGAAGTATAAAGATGTAGTCAACATGGCCAACACTAAATCTGCTAAACTTTGACTGTCTACTGTTATAGTCTACGAAGTCTCTAAAGAATACTGAAATACTAACTGTTTATCGGGATAAGGCCCCCGACATACCTGACTGTCTAATATAACTGAAAGATTGATAACTCCCCAATGGAAACTAGGGCTCACCAAATAGCTGATACGAGAATCCAAGCGAGTAGATTCATCGTCCTGAAAATTAGTACTTGCATCGTGAATTCTAGCCTCGGGAAAAAAAGATGTAAACACATTTGAATTGTACTTGTATGTGAAACCAACTAAAAGAATAAATTGTTGTGCGGTGCTCGGGAAAGCCCAAGTCAAAACATGTAATATACTAAACTGAAACCTAAGCATATCGATAATTGAACTGAACAAGAGAAGTATAGTTATAAATACTCCCATTCAGAACATGGAATCACCCGTTTCTGTGAGTTTTTCTCCTATGGTCTCAGGCCCACATGTAAATGCACAATTCTGTGGCCTCGGGCCCAACTATACATATACATAAACGGTGGCCTTGGGTCCAAATATAGGTGTTCAGCATTTAACAATTTATATTAAGGAACTGAGAATCGTACTGTAATGCATAACATGGAATACTGAACATTACTATCCTAAGACATGGATTCATGAACTGTTTATAGAGTTTAGAGTATAAACTGTTCATAAGCTTACTGAGTTTTCATGACTGAGACTCATGTGATATCAAACACAAGTCTATACTAATTATGTACTGAGTTCACGACATTCAGAATGACAATCATGAAAGAATTACGAAACTATATCGTTTAAATAATAAATGTCTTGAAGCTTTTCATGAGACTAGGGCTTAACTCTATTCCTGAAGCAATCTGTAGTAATTGTAAAAGATCGTTGCATGGGGAAGATCAATAACATTGCCGCATGTTGAGAGTTAGCCTAACATACCTCCATTCCGGCCTTTAAGCGTACTACAACGTTCGTCACCTTTTTCGACTTTAATTTATAGCAATATACGTCAGAAGGGAATCAATAGTAGTACGATTACTCTTATTTTTGTTATCTAAGCATTTTATCAAACATCTTGTGGGCATAAAGCTCCACAATCCTCATCAATGGTGTTACGTTTCTTCACCCAACAACCCATCATCTGCGCCACCCGGGAGATGCGGGGGTGCCGCGCACTGCCTTTAGTAAAATGGTTATAACTATTTTTATAGAATTCCGTTTGATCTGGTCTATATATGGTTGGAAAGTTATTTCAAAGGGCTACAACTTTCATGTTTTAAGTTTTCTCAAATTCCCAATGGATTTTCACATAAACAGGCTGAAAGACAGACCTATCGTAAACGTAATCGATTCTATGGAATCTTATGAACCTCACTATTCGTCCTGCTTTTAAAAAAACTATTCCCACCCAACCTCATCCTGATGGGACTTCATATGGCTAAAATATCACATTAATACTCATATAGCACATTCACACCTAAATCGAATTTACTGAGTGTTACAGTTTAGTTATCAGTTGAGGTCAAGTTTAAGTGCATGTTTATGCATTATGCCAAAGATAAAGGAAGAAAACTAAAAATATAAATACTTTTATTTTTGTCGAAAAGGTTGTAAACAATGTCGAGAAAGTCACAGAAATCTATTAAAAAAAATATATAAGACCTTGACAAAGTCTAATTCTTCGTTCTTTAAGCTCCAATTTTGTTGCAACTTACGATATTTATTAGATGATAGGATGAAGGAACAAAATTTGGCCACCTTCCGACACAACGGTACCTGCCAAATGAGAACGGACAGACATGAAACTTTCAGCTGACAACATAATTATGATTTGCATCTATAGTGGCTTATTAAAATATAAATAAATAAATCCAATTACTAATAGCATTACTCATATGACATTGGTTTTTTCTTTATAAGTCTCTTGCGAGATATTTGTTGATGTATGTGACTCATCTTTATACGTCCAAGCAGCGACGTTGTAAGAGATGCTAACACAACTAAATTACTCATAAAGGTGTAAGGTAATATATCACAGATAAATCTTATGACAAGCATTAATTAGTCACATGGTAAATAATTAATACTAATTAAAATATGCTGTCATAGGTAAAATATGCTAACATTGTAAATATTTTTAACTCTTTTCGTGTATGTAAGTTAAATTTTATTTGTAAATGTAAGTTTTATACCGATGACAAGACAAATCAGTAGAAATTCTTGCAGGTGAGAGAAATTTTATTGGATTTGGCTGTCCTGATTTTCATAAAATTAAAGGCCTACTGAGAAGGAATTTAGAATGACAATGAAGAACAAGAAGGATTATTCACCACTATAAATGGAGCCCTATCGTATGATTAGCAAAGCCTTATCTAGTTCTTTTTAATTTCCAAACTCATAATGGAGAAAGCCTTCACATCTTTTCTCTTGATACTCATGTTGTTTCATTTTGTACTTGGCTAGTTAGCCAAGACTAATAGCCTGTTTGGCCAAGTTTATTTTCCTCCCAAAAGTACTTATTTTTTCAAAAAAATGTTTATTTTAAAAAAAGTGAGGTGTTTGACTAAGCTTTTGGGAGAAAATAAGTGCTTTTGGGGAGTAGCAGAAACAGTTTTTCAGAAGCTAAAAAAAATAGCTTTTGCCCAAAAGCACTTTTCACTTTTTTGAAAAGTACTTTTGAGAAAAATACACATAGAAGCACTTTTTAAAAGCTTGGCCAAACACTAATTACTTCTCAAAAGTACTTTTTAATTAATTGGCCAAACAAAAATTGTTTTTAGCCAAAAGTACTTTTTTGAAAAGTACTTTTTAAAATAAGTTGTTTTTAGAAGCTTGGCCAAACAGGCTATAACTAACATTACCATCAATGTCACAACCCAATTTATGAGTCATGATGGCACCTATGCGATCCTCCAGTAGGCGGACCATCCCCAAATTATTGCTCAAGTATAACAAAGGAAAATGCGGAAATTAAGTGCAACAATGTTATATAATAGTCTTGATACCATAAATAAGTGTGAAAATGACAATCTAGTCTTTGCAACCCCAAAATCTGGTCTGCTTCATACAGAGCTTCTAATCCGTACAAGTCTGAAATACTAATAGAAACTCTCTGAAAATCTAAATAAGCGGATTCAAAAGATAAGAGGAGATTCAGGGATGCAGAACTGTCTGATGGCTCACCCTGTAATCTCGAGACAGACCGCCTCAGGATCAGTCACAAGGCCGAATGTTGCAACAAGGATCAGTATCTGCACCCACAAAAAAATGCAGCAAGTGTAGTATGAGTACAACCATTAGTACTCATAGGTATCATAGGCCGATAACGAAGGAAAAACAAATACATGATATAAAGATTGAAGTCAATTACTTAATACATCAGCTCAACTTAACTTCACCACCAAGCCCAATTAAATCAAATCACACTAAGGAAACCAATACACAAACATATAAGAAGAGTAGGAGACAATGGATATATGAGTGCATGAATGCAGTGCAATGGCCAATATCAAACCTGGTACACACACACCATTAGTACTCATAGGTATCATAGGCCGATAACGAAGGAAAAACAAATACATGATATAAAGATTGAAGTCAATTACTTAATACATCAGTTCAACTTAACTTCACCACCAAGCCCAATTAAATCAAATCACACTAAGGAAACCAATACACAAACATATAAGAAGAGTAGGAGACAATGGATATATGAGTGCATGAATGCAGTGCAATGGCCAATATCAAACCTGGTACACACACACGCTAGTGGTCATTCCATATAGCCGTGACCCATGAGAGACTCACGAGGCCCATATAGTGACAATGTCACTGTACAACCCGAGGTCTTTTCCCTTCAGACTATGACCACTCACTATACCGCCCGATTTTACCGCCGAACTGTGAGACACTCACTGTACCGCCCGACTTTACCATCGGATTGTGGGAGCAACAACCTTACCTCATTATGATTTTGTATCATCTCATATTTTTCCTTCATTACAACTCATCCATATGTGCATATGAATGCAATAGTGTAACATTTCATGCCAACAACATTATAAACCTGAAGTATGAATATATGTAATCAATGAGATTCATGTACCAATACATAATTCTAAAGCAATCTTCTTTCACAATTATACAAGATATAGACGATGAGGTAAATAATCCAATCACAAGTATAAGTCAAATCACGGTACTCACCCAACAATATACACTGATACTCACCCAAGTGCTCATCGTAATCACTAAGGTGGGACCACAATCACGCCCAATACCCCCTTCAACATTTATAAACTATATATGCCCTCCAATCAGAGTCTAAAGAATAAACCGTAACCTACCTCAAAGCCGAGTCGGCGCCATGAACCCTTAAGTCAAAGCTTTACCCTTCCGGAGTGCTTCTAAATGATCGAAGTCTAACAAGCATAAATTCTATGTCAAAAATATGAACCTAAGGATATTCAATAAACTGTAAAAGGATTCGAGTCCAAAAAGTGAACCCAAAACCCTGTCCCAAACCCTGAAGGTCAAAATGATAATTTTCATGAAATTGAACTCAACAGGATCAAATCAGTAATCTATACGGTCATACAAACCCAACAATACCCATATTGCTATACTTAAATTGAAACTAAAAAATGAACCCAAAATCACCAACCCCGAGCTCCATGAGCAAAACTGAAAATTGAATGTAAAATCATGTTACCCATAGTCTAGATAGTCCATAGCCTAAACTTCACGAGAATCTAACCACAAATTAGCCTTCAATTTTACTATTTAGTTGAAAACCCCAATCTATATCAAACCTTTATTTTCCTGTGTGGGTTCATGGATTAGAAAGGAAATTGTAGGATGAAATCTTGAAATAAAGTCTAGAAGAGAGTTATAACCTTACCCAATGAAGAATCTTGAATTTGGACTTGGAATCATCCAAAACCGAGCTCTAGAACATAAAATATTTGAGAATGAAGCCTTCTTTCGAATTTCGAAATTAAATCACTGGTTCAGTGATTTCCTTCATCGCGATCGAGGAGCCACCTCGCTATCTTGATGACGCGTGACCCGGCCCAAAGGAATTGACCTTTGCGAACGTGGGAAGGCCCACGCGAACGCGAACGCGATATCCATCGTGAACTCGAGAAGGAAACTAGCCAAACTGAAACAGAAAAATCTGGTTATTCACAAACTCAGAATGGAAACCTGAAGTCACCCAGAACCTCCCGGACACAAACCAAATATGTAGACTGGGTATAAATGACGCTACAAACTCGCTCGCGCACTTAGATTTTCCAAAAGAGGTCATCCAAAATTCATAATTCCAACCAATGATTCAAATCACACCCGAACGCCTCCGGACCCGAACCAAAAGCTCAACAAAGTCACAAATGATGTTCCGGACCTAATAGAATTGATGAAATTTAAAAAATGACAAGAATACCCCCGGTGTTGACTTTGGTCAAATATTTTCATTTTTTTTAACTTAAGACTTTCTAGAATCACCAAAAGCCAATCAAAACTCACCCGATTGCCTCGGGAACCGCGCCACCCATCCCCATAACTCATGAACTCCGAAATGAAACTACAAAAAGGGTAATTTAGGGAAGAAAAGGTGAAATGCCTAAAACGACCAAATGAGTAGTTATATCAAATACCAATTGAACAAACGTTCGTTTTACAACGAAAAAAATGAAGGGAATGTACCTGAATCGATAAAGAGCTGGGGATATTGTCACGACCCAAACTGGAGGGCTATGACGGGCACTTAACTGTACTAGTCAAGTACCACCTGACATACATCTGACATGAATCTGAACATAGGTGAGCTGATAGGGCCATCATGTGACTCACAATAACTCATAGGGAACATGCATATATCAACTGCTCTGAAAGACTCATCTGTATGAAAATACTGAACATGCTATATGAGCTGGTAAGGCTATCATATCTAACTATGATGACAAATGAAATTTCAAGTATGGACACCATTTGGCTCTACATAACTGTCTACAAGCCTCTACTGGAAACATAACATAACGTGGCCAGGACAGGGCCCCGCCTTACCCATAAACATATGCGTATACATATCTCTATATACATAAGACCATGCTGACTCCTGGCATCTCCGAAACAGATGGAGTGCCTCAACTTCATCCGCTGAGCTGATAATCCTAATAGATGGATCACCAACCTGTATTTGCAGACCTGCGGGCATGAAATGCAGACCCCCCAAGCAATAGGGGAGTCAGTACGAATAATGTACCGAGTATGTAAGGCAAAAGAACAACAAGTACAAAAGGATCATGAAAGATATCTGAAACATAAAGGCTAATCTCAATATTTGAAAGTGCCTCTGTGGCGTATGATATGCATGCTCTTTTTAAAAATCATATACATATATATACTGTTAATGCTGAGGAACGTACAACCCGATCCATAAATTTTAGTGCGGAGGAACGTACAGCCCGATCCATATATCATGTCATCCCGTGTCTGGGGTAATCTCATAGTCTGCCCACTGCAGTGGTGTGCACATCTGCGTGCCTGCTCGACCGACTATAGCGCGGCACGGTGTGAGAAAATAGCTATACATATATATAAATGCATGAAGGACTCATGAAAGGATACTCTGAAAACTATAGATATTAAACACACAAAGTCAATGATACAATGAATCCTATACCATCTAGGAGTAGAGTCTTTGGAACTCGCTTGCTTACTTCTTTCGTTCATATGATAAGGATCATACCAAAAGAATATAAGGGACAACCTTAACATACCTTTGCGTCTCCTTACTCACTCAACGCCTATCTTCCTGAGTTCACAAATCTACATTCAAGACCATTTACTACATAATTAGGTTAAGGGCAAACTCATAATTCAAGGTTAAACTAGTTCTTAAGTTAATGGAATTCGGGCAGCATTTCCCCTATAATTTCCATTCCAAACCAACTCCAAATCAAGCCCAAACATCAATACCAACATCAACAACAACATAATAAACAACTACAAGTCAAGGCATAAGCAATTCCATCCCAAAAATTCCTTCAAATCAGATCCCAAGCCAACCACTTCGACATGCCAACATGTAACCTTTTATATCACAATTTGCTTAACTTAAAACTATTAAAATTCTTCAAGAACCATTTAATATCAAAGATTAGAAGGAAAATATACCTTATATGGTCCATAACATCAACCACAACACTTTTCTTTAAGGTCACAAGACCACCAACACAATAGAAACATAAGCTACTATGATGTTCTAACTAGTCTCGGGTTTTACGGGCTCAAATCTTACTTGGATGGTGGAGGGAATTAGGAAAAGGGTTGAGAGGCGTATTAGGACATTTAGGGTCTGGTGGTTTATGAAATAATGAAGGGTAAAACGAAACAAATCAATATATAACAAATGGGACACCTGTCCACCGCCTTACTGTTGACGGACCGTCGATCTTCGACGGTTCATAACTCCGACCTTCAATTTTCAAATGCAGTTCTGCCAATTGAAATAGAAAGTTGACTCGCTGAAAGTATGAATGAATAGTTTATGGGCTCCGTAACTCCTAATATTCTAGGAGATATGGCCCTCACAAGTGGGCCAAACAATTCTGTCTGGAATTCTTCCAAATTTTCCCAAGTTTAAATAACCTTAGTTTCTTCGATTCTCTTAGCATCCAATCTTCCCGATACTTACTAAGCATGATGGCAAGCTCTCATGTATGAAGAATGAGCATGTATTATTCCTTATGACCTTGACGACAACCTTGCCATTTAAATCTTCGTCAACTAACTCACGATGAAACTTTACGTATAAAAGTACCGGGTGTAACATCCTTCCCCCCTTGGAAAAATTCATCCTCGAATGTTAAACTTGCCTTGCATTTTCAACACTTCCTCAAGCGCTCTCTTATTGAACTCATGCCCTGCACGTACCTTCCTCTCAACGGGTCATGTCTAATCATACCATTGTTCTCCTTAACTTGACATATTTTCATTGCTTCTCTTCTCATTTTCCTTTCACACGTACTCTTATCATTTCTTCGACTTATTTCTACTCACACCTTGCATTGAATTTGCTAATATCACACGCTTTCTTATCTTATTCTGGAGCTACAAACGAGACACCAAACGGTCCTTATTTTTCCTTTTACTTTCATATCTGAACCTTTTAATACCTGGAAGCCATAGGTCGAAGAATGTAGTTTTGAGTATTTAAAAGTCTGTTTTATCACTCTTTCTTTATCCTTATCACAAGCCTTGAAACTCTTTTCCTTTATATTTCCAAGTTACCATTGCCTTCACCTCGCGCTGTGTCCCTAGAATTTTCCTTTTGGTTTGTTCTTCGCATAATATGACCCATTCGTTTGAATGCTTTACTGGAGATACCATATTATCCCATTGTTTACTAAATCATCATTTGATGCCAGTAGCCCTTCTCAAATTTTTATACTTTTGTCAACTTAGTGTTGTCACTTTTGTGCTCGATATGCTTCAACATTCTTCTCACTTCTGTCTCTATAGTGATATGATCGTTTTTATATCCTTTACTTTACATTGTCTCTTTCGCCTTTGTATTTTATCTATCTTGTCTTTCTTTTACTATTTACCTCGTTCTATTCTTTTTCGCTCATTTCCTAAGTTAAATATCATTCTTGTGCCCTGCAATTACCTTAAAAATGTTCAGTCTATTGTCAATCAATTCCTTTGAACTGGCTAATGGTTACATCAGGTTCTTCGTATGGCAGTTCCTTGCCTGCTTATGTTTTGGTGTAATAGTATGTTTATCTTTCTTAGTATCGATTCCATACTGCTATTTGTACTTCCTTTTGTGGTATCCCACTCTTACCATCCATCGCTTACCTTCAAGCATTGACCATCTCTTATTGGCTGTGCATTGAGCCCTGTTCCTGTCTTATCAAATTCTGACTCATTACACCGGGTTTCCTATTATTCATTGTCATACCTGCAAGTTATAAAGCTGTATCGTTAGTTATGTTCCATCCTTTTTCGGGTTTTAAGTTTCCCTATCCCGTCGTTCATCCTAAGTCATGTTCTCTTGAACTCCTTACAAGTTAAGCTTAGTCACAGGTTACTTCTCATAAATCCCCTATGTACTTTGTTTTTCGCAATTGTATTCTGGGAGTTGTCATATGCTTCATCCTAAATAACACTCTTATTAACCAACATTCTATAAATTCCTTTAATCATATTCTAACAACAATATACTTAGGGAAACTCTAATCTCCTTATTGCAACTTGAAACTAAACTTTAGGATTAACACACTCGAATGTTAACTGATTATAGGCATATTTGATATCCCTAGATCTGGTGTACTTGTAAACTCTAAGATGCACAACTCATGTAGGGGAGCATTAAAGACATGTCGCGTCATATTGGCGAATCTCAGAATAGCCTCACAGGTTTCGTTGACTAAGTTTTACTTCTTATTTCAATCCTTTCTTACATTTGAATTCTCTGTCATCAGTATAGGAATTGAATCAACATTTATTCACTTATCTTCCTTCTTTTTGGTATCATAATTTATATAACTCACCACCTGTCTTTTCTGGTACCGTCGTCGTTCTCCCAATCATCTACCATGTTACTCATGGAAGTCTCTTATTGTATACCTCCAAATCTCTCTTTGTTGTCTCGCCTCTGTCTTAATATTGACCTGAAGATTCCACTTCTCATTGTCATTTTCTTAACATGGGATTCCCTTCGTCATTCATTTCTTATTAAGGTTTCAAATCTTGTCCGTCTTACAACCTTAATTCCTTTCTAAACGTAATTTATCTTATCGAAAATAACTCATGATCATCCAGCCCTTTTTATCGATTGTGACTCATAAACATTCTATCTTAATCTTGTCTATTGCACTCAAATTTATTCTTCCCCCCTTAATAGCTTTATCTTATCGTGATAGAACATCACGAACAACTTACTTATATCCTTTATCCCCGACGTTTATTCATAATAACCTCTTGAATCCTCAAAATAATCCAACAACATAAAAATAAAGATTCGTCCTTTTTGTTCCTTGTCTCGTCTTTTTTTTTCTTTAGACGGAAAAACACATACTAGGTTAACCTTGGGCATTACCAAAAACGTCTTAAACTTCACCTTTGGCAATAACTTTAATTTGAATTGAACTGCGTCCTTTTGGAATTTCCTCAAATTAGTCTGTGATGCTATAACGGGTGATCCTTTATTACTTTGAGGGATCATTGGAATCCTGGTGAGATTATTAAGTGTACTTAGGAGGGGCGAGAAATCCATTCTTAACCAATATTTGGAGAACTGAAGTATTTAAAAATTATAACGCCTCGTTTTCCCATTAAAAAAAATAATCATATAACACATATCCTTGGCGGCTTGTCTTATTCTCAGTCGTCTTGAAATGCTAATTTCCCTCCTAGTACATAAGTACTTGTGGGGAGCATATTTGTTACACCTCGAAAATTTTCGCGTCGTTTGCATCGTGAGTAAACTAACATAAGCTCGGAGAGGTCATGGAACCCTTATAAGATTAAGGAATACTCTTAACAAGTGTTAAGCAAGTGAATCGAAGAAAATAAGTTTGTCAAAAATTTGGCAGAATTTTGGACAAAAATTTCGAATCAACTTTAGAGAGGTATATCTCTTGGGATATCAGGAGTTTTGAGGTGTTTAAAGAGCATACAATGAAGTTCGTCGAGTGTAGTTTCCGACGCAACAAACCGTTCGTAAATACGATATCAGAGTAGTGAGTTCTGGGCATTTTAAAACGGACTGTCAGAAGCCTACGAACCTACGCGAAAATTCTAGAAACAACTTAAAAGGCCCACCAATTTCGGCCCATCAGCCCAACCTAATTTGGACTACTATATATACCCCCTTAAGTCACCTAAATCACTTAATTTTTCACCATTTCTCATCCCCACACCTCTCTAAAACCTCCCACAACATTCATCCAATATCCAAACCCCCCTAAATATATCCCAAATCCTCTAGAACATTCCTCCAACTTCCACAACATGCACACATATTCCTACAAGTATATATGACAATTTTGGTCATTTTTATTTCATTTTTAACATAGCCCCAAGTCCTAGGATGTCCTAGAAACCTCTCCAAATATATGCCAACATATTTCCAAGCCCAAACCAAGGATCAAAGTGAAGATTAAAGCGGTTAAGGGTTCCAAGTGAGGTCTACACTTGTCTCCTCTTCTTGAAGATGTTTGGGTGAGTATTTTTAAGGTGGAGTAACCATGGAATGGAAATTTTCTTGAATTTTGAGGTAAGATTGCCTGGCCTACGGGTCAGCGAGACAGATTGCCTGGCCGATGGGTTAGTGAGATTTTTCAGTTGCCTGGCCACTCGGTCAGTGAGATATATAATAGCATTATGTTGCATTTCATATGAGATAGGTCAGGTGAGACATCCAGGGCATTCTTTGGCCTCCAGATTGTATTGTTTTCAGTTCAGTTTTAGTTAACCTTTGCCTTACATACTCAGTACATTATTTCGTACTTATGTCCTTTTTGCCGGGGGGGGGGGGGGGGGGGGGGAGGGAGGGGCGTTGCGTTCATTCCTGCAGGTCCAGGTATCTAGATAGGAGATCCAGCTCAGTAGGCCTTCCGCTCAGCTACAAATGGTGCGCTCCACTTGGCTCGGAGCTGTAGTCCCTTTTGGTATGGCATTTTGACATGTATATATGGGTATGACAGGGTCTTGTCTCGTCCTTTCTATAGCTCGTACTCCATAGAGTTCTGTAGATAGTTATATGTAGTTGGGATGTTATGTAGCCTTGTCAGCTCTTATTTTTGTTGTACAGCATACGTAGCGGCCTAGTCGGCTTGCACTGTTATCCTTAGCACGTATGTTCATATATATATATGCATTGGTTGTGAGTTTTTGATGCAGAGTCTATGGTATTAATCTTACAAAAGATGGTATAGCTCAGTTATAAGTTATTTATGGGCTACCAGGTTGCTCGGTGAGATGCAAGTACGAGATTAGGGGTGCTTGGTCAGGTTCTTCGTATGGCAGTTCCTTGCCTGCTTATGTTTTGGTGTAATAGTATGTTTATCTTTCTTAGTATCGATTCCATACTGCTATTTGTACTTCCTTTTGTGGTATCCCACTCTTACCATCCATCGCTTACCTTCAAGCATTGACCATCTCTTATTGGCTGTGCATTGAGCCCTGTTCCTGTCTTATCAAATTCTGACTCATTACACCGGGTTTCCTATTATTCATTGTCATACCTGCAAGTTATAAAGCTGTATCGTTAGTTATGTTCCATCCTTTTTCGGGTTTTAAGTTTCCCTATCCCGTCGTTCATCCTAAGTCATGTTCTCTTGAACTCCTTACAAGTTAAGCTTAGTCACAGGTTACTTCTCATAAATCCCCTATGTACTTTGTTTTTCGCAATTGTATTCTGGGAGTTGTCATATGCTTCATCCTAAATAACACTCTTATTAACCAACATTCTATAAATTCCTTTAATCATATTCTAACAACAATATACTTAGGGAAACTCTAATCTCCTTATTGCAACTTGAAACTAAACTTTAGGATTAACACACTCGAATGTTAACTGATTATAGGCATATTTGATATCCCTAGATCTGGTGTACTTGTAAACTCTAAGATGCACAACTCATGTAGGGGAGCATTAAAGACATGTCGCGTCATATTGGCGAATCTCAGAATAGCCTCACAGGTTTCGTTGACTAAGTTTTACTTCTTATTTCAATCCTTTCTTACATTTGAATTCTCTGTCATCAGTATAGGAATTGAATCAACATTTATTCACTTATCTTCCTTCTTTTTGGTATCATAATTTATATAACTCACCACCTGTCTTTTCTGGTACCGTCGTCGTTCTCCCAATCATCTACCATGTTACTCATGGAAGTCTCTTATTGTATACCTCCAAATCTCTCTTTGTTGTCTCGCCTCTGTCTTAATATTGACCTGAAGATTCCACTTCTCATTGTCATTTTCTTAACATGGGATTCCCTTCGTCATTCATTTCTTATTAAGGTTTCAAATCTTGTCCGTCTTACAACCTTAATTCCTTTCTAAACGTAATTTATCTTATCGAAAATAACTCATGATCATCCAGCCCTTTTTATCGATTGTGACTCATAAACATTCTATCTTAATCTTGTCTATTGCACTCAAATTTATTCTTCCCCCCTTAATAGCTTTATCTTATCGTGATAGAACATCACGAACAACTTACTTATATCCTTTATCCCCGACGTTTATTCATAATAACCTCTTGAATCCTCAAAATAATCCAACAACATAAAAATAAAGATTCGTCCTTTTTGTTCCTTGTCTCGTCTTTTTTTTTCTTTAGACGGAAAAACACATACTAGGTTAACCTTGGGCATTACCAAAAACGTCTTAAACTTCACCTTTGGCAATAACTTTAATTTGAATTGAACTGCGTCCTTTTGGAATTTCCTCAAATTAGTCTGTGATGCTATAACGGGTGATCCTTTATTACTTTGAGGGATCATTGGAATCCTGGTGAGATTATTAAGTGTACTTAGGAGGGGCGAGAAATCCATTCTTAACCAATATTTGGAGAACTGAAGTATTTAAAAATTATAACGCCTCGTTTTCCCATTAAAAAAAATAATCATATAACACATATCCTTGGCGGCTTGTCTTATTCTCAGTCGTCTTGAAATGCTAATTTCCCTCCTAGTACATAAGTACTTGTGGGGAGCATATTTGTTACACCTCGAAAATTTTCGCGTCGTTTGCATCGTGAGTAAACTAACATAAGCTCGGAGAGGTCATGGAACCCTTATAAGATTAAGGAATACTCTTAACAAGTGTTAAGCAAGTGAATCGAAGAAAATAAGTTTGTCAAAAATTTGGCAGAATTTTGGACAAAAATTTCGAATCAACTTTAGAGAGGTATATCTCTTGGGATATCAGGAGTTTTGAGGTGTTTAAAGAGCATACAATGAAGTTCGTCGAGTGTAGTTTCCGACGCAACAAACCGTTCGTAAATACGATATCAGAGTAGTGAGTTCTGGGCATTTTAAAACGGACTGTCAGAAGCCTACGAACCTACGCGAAAATTCTAGAAACAACTTAAAAGGCCCACCAATTTCGGCCCATCAGCCCAACCTAATTTGGACTACTATATATACCCCCTTAAGTCACCTAAATCACTTAATTTTTCACCATTTCTCATCCCCACACCTCTCTAAAACCTCCCACAACATTCATCCAATATCCAAACCCCCCTAAATATATCCCAAATCCTCTAGAACATTCCTCCAACTTCCACAACATGCACACATATTCCTACAAGTATATATGACAATTTTGGTCATTTTTATTTCATTTTTAACATAGCCCCAAGTCCTAGGATGTCCTAGAAACCTCTCCAAATATATGCCAACATATTTCCAAGCCCAAACCAAGGATCAAAGTGAAGATTAAAGCGGTTAAGGGTTCCAAGTGAGGTCTACACTTGTCTCCTCTTCTTGAAGATGTTTGGGTGAGTATTTTTAAGGTGGAGTAACCATGGAATGGAAATTTTCTTGAATTTTGAGGTAAGATTGCCTGGCCTACGGGTCAGCGAGACAGATTGCCTGGCCGATGGGTTAGTGAGATTTTTCAGTTGCCTGGCCACTCGGTCAGTGAGATATATAATAGCATTATGTTGCATTTCATATGAGATAGGTCAGGTGAGACATCCAGGGCATTCTTTGGCCTCCAGATTGTATTGTTTTCAGTTCAGTTTTAGTTAACCTTTGCCTTACATACTCAGTACATTATTTCGTACTTATGTCCTTTTTGCCGGGGGGGGGGGGGGGGGGGGGAGGGAGGGGCGTTGCGTTCATTCCTGCAGGTCCAGGTATCTAGATAGGAGATCCAGCTCAGTAGGCCTTCCGCTCAGCTACAAATGGTGCGCTCCACTTGGCTCGGAGCTGTAGTCCCTTTTGGTATGGCATTTTGACATGTATATATGGGTATGACAGGGTCTTGTCTCGTCCTTTCTATAGCTCGTACTCCATAGAGTTCTGTAGATAGTTATATGTAGTTGGGATGTTATGTAGCCTTGTCAGCTCTTATTTTTGTTGTACAGCATACGTAGCGGCCTAGTCGGCTTGCACTGTTATCCTTAGCACGTATGTTCATATATATATATGCATTGGTTGTGAGTTTTTGATGCAGAGTCTATGGTATTAATCTTACAAAAGATGGTATAGCTCAGTTATAAGTTATTTATGGGCTACCAGGTTGCTCGGTGAGATGCAAGTACGAGATTAGGGGTGCTTGGTCAGTAATGGTCGGGCACTCGTCACGACTCATCGGCTTGGGTCGTGACAATATCTTCCTCATACTATACTTATCATAACCGTTATAGCGGGTAGGCATTTAATTATCCGCCTCCTTTCTAAACCTTTCCTTTCATTTGTTTTAATCACGAATACTTTATAATGTCACTGCTCACTTTCCACTCATCTTTTAACTTGCTGTCCTTGTCATCTTGCTCTTAGTTATCGCATCATCCTCTTTATCGACTCGTTATCCTATTCTTTCCTTACTCATCATTCCCTCCATGTTAATTACAACGACCACTTCTTCGTATAATCATTCCCTTAACATATCCTCAATCCCATATAACAAATTTCTTTATTCATTATCTTATGTCATTATTATGAGCCCATAGGATTTGGTCTATCAAACATATAAACTTTATTCGTCAACAATGAATCTATCTCTGATCTGCTAACCTGTAGTCGTACTATATATATATGCATACCAATTCTGCCTTGTATCTTAACAAACATAGGGGTCAATATATAAAATCTCAAAAGCTCAACCACTACCTCACTTCGACGATGTACATCGACGGACCGTCATTATTCGACGGTACCATCCTGTTGCACCGTCGTTGTGCATCCTTGGTCAGAGGCCAAGGTAGCTCGATGGTGGTGATTCGATGGGCCGTCGTTCTGATCGTCGGTCCGTCCTTGTACCCGTCGAGTTTCACACCCCCGCAACCTCAAATCATTTTGATTTGTTTAACCTCTAACCTTTTCGTAACTTAATAATCATGAGCTCATACCTTGGTACACATGGAATAACATACTCAACACCTCGAAAGCTCAGAGATAATTCTTAGTACTCGAGACCAATGCGACTCATATATATATATATATATATATATATATATATATATATATATATCAGAAAACTGCCTTTGAAACGACTTGTCTCTCTTAACCTTCCTTAAACATTTGGGTCCTCTTTTAATTTCTGCTCGCAGGGAACATGTTAATTCTTGCTAGTACTTCTATATCCGCTTTCTCACTTATGTATAGAGCCATCTTACTATTTCTCCCTCCTTACACAGAGTCACTGCTAATTCCTCCTTCAACCACCCATTACTAAATTTCTTTGATCTATAATGACATCTTACCCTTGCAGCACACATATACTCAAATAGCTTAAATTTTGAGAAATTTTGGCAGAATTTCCTTTATAATTCTTACTATCCCAAACCTGCACACAGCCCATAAAATACATCCAATGTCTCATAGGGCTACCCATAAGACCTATAAAAATACACGTGATACACAACTCAGCCACACAGGGCTGTTGGTATGAAAGGGGGTATAAGACTATAAAGCTCGCTTCATATGCCATATCTGGGCATCCTTCTCGCAAAACATCAAATTTATTTTCTAAACCTTTCGTTAATCAATCCTCTTAAATAAAAGTTCATATACTCATAATACGTTCTTTCTGCATACGCTCCTTTACTCCTTACTGTAATTAATCAATCAATTTGCACTTCATTATCACTATTAACTCAATGCTATAGGGATCTCTTACCTTGATCCTATCCTGGAACTTTGATCTGGCATGAATCGATCCAACAGTAGATAAGGAGGTTCTCCCTCCTGTTGCCCATCCATAGGTTGCTCAGCAATACCTGAATTCTTTATAAACATACCAATTATACTAATCCTATTAGCTTGGCCATCAGTATCATTAGATCCCTATTATGCGGATACCATTAAGCCTCGGCTACTTAGTTCTCTCGTCTGTAACCTCGTTGGCCTCACAGAAGGCCCTGCCTCATTGAATAACCTATCATAATGTGGGACCTACAGATTGGCTCCCATTCTCTGCTGGTTCCTTACCTGTTCTACTGATTCTTCCTGAATTTCTGACGGATCAGTCTCTATATAAGATATATCCTCAAATGGATACGTGTCAATAGAGGGCACATCCTCTGAAGGGTTTGTATCATACGAATGGCTGACTCTGGAAGCCCCTAAACCATCAGCTTTCTTTCCCATAGAGGCCATCTCACAACTACAAAAACGATTAAGGTTAGAGCTGGAAATCTCACATTCTATCACTTGGCTCTATTGCACGATCTAGAATAGAAAGGAAGAAAACCATCCTAAATATCCTGCAGGCTTCTGTTTATAAGTGTGGCGCGCAACACACCCATAAACAAGACTCTACTAGACACGACTTGTAAATAACCCTAGGACATGACTGCTCTGATACCACTTCTGTCACGACCCAAACTGGAGGGCCATGACGGGCACTTAACGGTACTAGTCAAGTACCACCTGACATACATCTGACATGAATCTGAACATAGGTAAGCCGATAGGGCCATCATGTGGCTCACAATAACTCATAGGGAACATGCATATATCAACTACTGTGAAAGACTCATCTGTATGAAAATACTGAACATCCTATATGAGCTGGTAAGGCTATCATAACTAACTGTGATAACAAATGAAATTTCAAGTATGGACACCATCTGGCTGTACATAATTGTCAACAAGCCTCTACTGGAAACATAACATAACGTGGCCGGGACAGGGCCCCGCCATACCTATAAACATATGCGTGTACATATCTCTATATGCATAAGACCATGCTGACTCCTGGCATCTCTGAAATAGATGGAGTGTCTCAACTTCATCCGCTGAGCTGAGATCCTAATAGAGGGATCACCAATCTGTATCTACAGACCTGCGGGCATGAAACGCAGACCCCCCGAGCAATAGGGGAGTCAATACAAATAATGTACCGAGTATGTAAGGCATAAGAACAATAAGTACAAAAGGATCATGAAAGATATCTAAAACATAAAGGCTAATCTCAATATCTAAAAGTGCCTCTGCGGCGTATGATATGCATGGTCTCTTTAAAAATCATATATATATATTGTTAGTGCTGAGAAACGCCCAGCCCGATCCATAAATGTTAGTGCTGAGGAACGTACAACCCGATCCATATATCATGTCATCCCGCGTCCGGGGTAATCTCATAATCTGCCCACTGCAGTGGTCTGCAAATTTACGTGCCTGCCCGACCGACTATAGCGCGGCGCGGTGTAAGAAAATAGATATACATATATATATAAATGCATGAAGGACTTATGAAAGGATACTCTGAAAACTGTAGATATGAAACACATTGTTATATCCCGTATTTTTGGACTAGAAAATTGAACCGTCCAACATGAACAAATTTACCCGAGCTGGAGGATTGGTCATATTCAAGCATGAAAAGAAAAAAAAGAGCTCAGTGTGTAAAATGAAGAGGTCCCGAAATGTTTTAGGACTTAACAAGTGTGACGACGGTGATTAGGAATAATATTTGGTGTGTGCATAAATAGAGTATGGACTAGTGCTATATCTCATGATTATGGTAATGAGTATATGAGGTGTGCTAAAAATGACAACTATTTAAGTAAATTGAGATCATGAAATTAATTATGTGTGTAATTGGTTAATTATTGTAATAATGTGGGAGAGTAAGGAATTAATTTTGGTATTACTGGATGAAGGAATGAATGTTATGGTAGTAATAACATTTCCACGTGGCTTTGTAGCAAGTGCAGCTAAATGACTAAGCTTGTAGGTGGAGGGATATCTTTTAAGATAAGAAATTCTTTCATGAAAAGTAAGAATAAAGTGGACCCCATTAACCACTAAATGTTGTAAACATTGTCATTTTATTTTGGTTTGAGACATATATATATATATATATATATATATATATATATATATATATATATATATATATATATATATATATATATATGTGTGTGTGTGTGTGTGTGTGTGTGTATATGTATGAGTGCAGCTTCAACGTACAAGATATGTAGAGAATATAAATGTAATTCTTCTTGGCTTAGTTTAGAGGAAGTTAGCGATGGGCAGCAACTTTGGCTTGTTCCAAGCCAAAACGGTAACGTGAAAGCCTTGTTAAGTAGCAACGTTTCTTGCTACTTCAAGCGGATCGGAGATCCTTCATTGTGTAGTAAGGCGGATGAAGAGCGGTTCTTGGAAAATAAGATTACGAGACTATGAATGACCTTACATAGATTGCAAGACAAGAAGTAAGTTGGAAAGCGAAAAGTAAGCTTCCAGGTATGTAAGGCAAACCTTTCTTCCTTTGGCATGATTCTTGTTGTTATTCATTCTATATGTACTCCATATGATTCCATTCTTAGATGAGTAAGGTCTATATGTTTCTTGTGATGACTTATTGATATTGTACTCCTATTCTGTTCCAAAGGGAACACCCATAAGGTGCCAAGTTGAGTTGTGTATATGGTTTTACTAATGATTTCGAAGAAACGAGTTTTATACTAAAAGAAACATAAAGTTTGATTTTCAAACCACTCCGAAAGGGGTGCGAGATTTCACTACTTCATTTCATTTACGATTTCTGTTTACATTCCATAGTATCATCCCTTTGTATTGATATGATCATTTATTTTTTTGGGTAGGGCAATAAGATGAATTGAGTAGAATATAAGTAGTAAGAATTTCATAACAATTCTACCCTCAAACCTGGAAGTATGTCCTCCTAAGTATAGTGAGATATAAATTTGATAACTTCTTATGAAAGACTAAGGCTAATAACTTGATTATGATGAATCGATTAGTGACTTATGACTTGAATTGAAATTGATTATTGTGGATTGAGTTTGTGTTGATATGAGGGTAATATTAAGCCGGAAGCGGCTGCCCGAAGGGGCCACCCTAGTTAAGCCGGAAGCGGCTGCCCGAAAGGGCCATAATTGTTATGCCTGAAGCGGTCGTTCAAAGGGAATATTGTGATACTAGCCGGAAGCGGGGTTCCGAAGGGACTATTCTGTTAACATGTCGGAAGCAGCATATGTTTTGGATTGCATTATTTACTTAAAGATTCTTTTGAGACCTCGTATGCACATTTATGTTTCTTCCAGCAAAGGCTGCAGGTATTGAGTTAGATTGTGATTTCTTC
The DNA here is from genome assembly GCF_019175385.1 of Lycium barbarum. Classification (NCBI taxonomy): domain Eukaryota; kingdom Viridiplantae; phylum Streptophyta; class Magnoliopsida; order Solanales; family Solanaceae; genus Lycium; species Lycium barbarum. The sequence goes on along the minus strand of NC_083347.1, from coordinate 79,210,933 downwards.
TCTCTTAAGTCAAATTATGATTATGATTTGTTACCACCTTACATACTCAATACATTGTCCGTACTGACGTCCTTTTCCCTGGGGATGCTGCGTTCGTGCCCGCAGCCCCAGATTGTTTGGCAGGTTAAGTGTATAGCTAAGATGCTTGGACGTCAGCTGGGATTGGCAAGTTCCACCTCATTATGGAGCTGTGCTGAGTCATATATAGATATGTATGATTATGGGTATGTCAGGGCCCTATCCTGACTCATAATGTTCAGTTTACTTCTTAGAGACTTCTGCTGACAGTGTCCTGCGGTATGTTTGTCGAGATGTCGACAAAGTGATGTCAATTGAGTCATTTGTGGATTTTAAAAGAGTATGTATTTTAGAGGATTTCAATTGGTTTAAAGTACTTATTTTATTGAAAGTTTTCATAATCGTTATAAAGATAATGATTTCTATTTGGAAAAGTCTTATGTTCTGAAACGTTTTTGAAAAGACAGGTTTTGATAGAGCGAATGTCTGAGGGTTCACTCAACTCTGATGAGAGTCGGGTGCCCGTCATGCCCTATCAGGATTGGGGTGTGACAAAGTGGTATCAGAGCAGTTCGTCCTAAGGATTGTCTGCAAAGTCATGTCTAGTAGAGTCTTGTTGATGGTCTGTTGCGTGCCACATTTATAAACAAGAGGCTACAGGGCATTTAGGATGGTTACTTTTCTTTCATATTTATGATCGTGCGATAGAGCCAGCTATAAGAAATGAGATTCCTTATACTAACCCTTGATTTCAGCAGAAGGACAGTATCAACAGAAGAAAGTGATTGATGATATTGAAAGTTACAGAGGTAAGTCACTTCATTGAGGCTACGTTATCAAAATATGTATTTATATGATAATGGATTGGTTGTCATAGAGGTAAGTCAGTATTCGTACAACAGAGGAATTGATTAAATGTATCTCTTGATGATAAGTTCAGTTATAAGTTTGTGAACTAAACAAATTGAATGAATCAGTACAAAGGTAAGCAATGCTACAAAAGATATATGTCGGGTAAGGTAAGAATATTGAGGTATGATTGAAATGTCAAGTTGAAGAATGAAAGGGAAAGTAAATAGGAAGGTATAATAGGGAAAATCGCTAAAAGATCATGTACATCTCGAGGTGTGATATATGAGGTAAGTTTCGACATCTTTGTACTTTTACTTGAAATTGGGAGCTCTGTGTGGCTGATATATGTCGTATATATATATATTAGCCCTGTGAGGTATTGTTGGTATTTGCTGCGTGCAGGTTTTGGATAGTAAGAAATATAGAGGAAGCTCTGCCGAAATTTTTATAAGACTCTATAGACTAGTTTAACATTCGAGGACGAATGTTCTAAAAGGGGGAAGGATGCTACATTTCATATTTTTGGACTAGAAAATTAAACCGTCCAACATGAACAAATTTATCCGAGCCGGAGGATTGGTCATATTCAAGCATGAAAACCAATAAAGAGCTCGGTGTGTAAAATGAAGAGGTCCCGAAATGGTTTAGGACTTAACAAGTATGACGACGGTGATTAGGAATAATATTTGGTGTGTGCATAAATAGAGTATGGACTAGTGCTATATCTCATGATCACGATAATGAGTATATGAGGTGTGCTAAAAATGACTACTATTTAAGTAAATTGAGATCATGAAATTAATTATGTGTGTAATTGGTTAATTATCGTAATAATGTGGGAGAGTAAGGAATTAATTTTGGTATTATTGGATGAAGGATGAATGTTATGGAAGTAATAACATTTCCATGTGGCTTTGTAGCAAGTGCAGCTAAATGACTAAGCTTGTAGGTGGAGGGATATCTTTTAAGATAAGAAATTCTTTCATGAAAAGTAAGAATAAAGTGGACCCCATTGTTATGCCCTATTTTGAACGGGTCCAAGATAGTTTATAACTTCCTGGTTCTTCTAACTAGTTCTAAAAGGGTTAGAGTCGCCACCTTATTTTTAAGGAAAAACAGGAAACCTATATGTATTTGTGTGTCTACTCCATTTTTAGTCCACGAAACCTATGAGATTCTAGATAAGAGTTTTATTTACCCCGAGGGGAAGGTATTAAGCATCCCTCAGAGACTGTCCGAAGACAGTCCTTAAACTTAGTTTAACTGAACACTAGAGGGGGATTATTTATCTGTTTATCATTATTATTACCTATTTTCAAAATGTTGTGATTTCATGGAAAGCTACACTAGGTGATAATATGCTTAGTGTATACAGTGTAAATTAAAGTATTTATATCAAGTATCAAGAATTTATAAAGAATGTATATCAATATGAATGTACAAAGGAGTGTGACGAAAACATACCTCGTTCGTATAGTAGTGTATTTGTTAGTAAAATAAGTGTATATCTATTGTCACGAAAGGTATATCAGTTGGTGTAAATAATGTATACAACTGTATAAACGATGTATAAAATGTATGAGATTATGTAAAATAGGTATATCGAGTATATAAAGAATGTGTGTCTATGTATATTAAAAGAATGGATGTATATTAAACATATAAAGAATGTATTTCAAGTATAAAAGAGTGTATATCAAACATAAAATGTATAAAGAACTGTATAACTAGGTATATCAGTGAATAAAGAAAGTAAAAGGAATTCACGAGTATTCATTGGTGTAAAGAGCTTATATAATAAAATTTTTAAGAAAAGTGAAGTTCATTTTAGTTGTTTCTACAGTTTAGTTAAAAAAAGTGTTCATTTAATGAATATCCTATCAAAAGAATAAGGAACAAAAGGATAGTAAAAAAACATTTTGGTCAAAAATAAGTATAAGGAATTTTGAATAAAAAAATGAGTGAAAAATATATAATGCATTTAAAGAATAAAAGATTTATAAATGAACGGCCTAGTATTTACCTAGCGTCAAAAATGTAGATTTAACTTAACTAAAATATGTATTAGTGTATACGAACAAATATAAAATGTGTGTTGTATTAAAAGTGTATAAAGAATATAAAATAAAGGATGGACTAGTATTTTTTCCTAAACGCCAAAAGTGTCAATTTAATTAACAAAGTATTTATATCGAGTCAATCTAATCAATTTATGAAAGTGTAGACGGCCTATGTTTTGCCTAAAGCGAATAAATTAAACATATAAGTGACAAGTAATTAAATATCCCTGCCCAACATTAAAGTGAAGTTTTCACTACTCCGAGTTTATGTTTTGTAAAATTTTAAATAACGCGCGAAAGTAAATACAAACAAGGATTCGATGAAGTCTTCGGGTTCCTTCCGAGTGTCGTCTTCGTGATGTGTCTCCGGGTACCTGTATAAACACTTACTGAAAGTGTTAGTAAGAGAATAAATAATTATAGAGTGAATTAAAGAAATAATGAATAAACTTAACATAAAAACCCATCTTTTGTATAGGGGAGGCCTTGGAAATCGACGGAAATTTCTTCATCGGCCAAAAGTGTAGTATTTGTATTAAATTACAAGATGAAAGAAAAAGTATTAGTTAAAATAATTTGAAAAATGTCAAAAAGTAAAGTATGTGACATAAAGTCTTTAAAAAGTGATTTGATAAAGATTCTTTGAAAAAGTAATGTGACAAAAGTCCTTGAAAAAGTTATTGAAAAGATGATTTGACATAAAGTTTTTTGAAAAAGTGATTTGACAAAAGAATGATGAAACTTGATTTGACCCTAGGATTAGTGTAGTGTATTTAATGTAACAAATGTATAGGTGAATAATGTACGTAAAAAGAACATAAGAATACAAATGAAAATATAGGTAAATATAAATATAATGTATAGCCAATGTAGAGTAAATGTAAATAGCAAAATATATAGAAAAACAAATAGGCATGTAGTGTGATGGTATTGAAAAAAGTGTAAAGAAAATACTTGACAATGTATACATGTATTGAAAATAAATAAAGTTGTAGAGACAATATAGCAAAATATAAAGATAATGCATAAAAAATGTAGAGACAATAAGTGCATTCCTTTTAATGAAAAGTTTCTCCCTTCTTTTCTTAGTAGTTAAGTAATGTAAATATGTACGTGTATATGTATATAACGTATGTGTATAAAAAATATATAAAAGAATAGATAGATGTAAGATAATATAAAGGAAAAGTGTGGCGAGTGTAAGGAAAATGTATGTAAAATGTAAAGAAAAATGTATAGAGAATACAAAAATATAGAAACAATATATGAAGAAATTTAAAGACACAATGTATATAAATAAATGTAAAAATAATATAGATTAATAAATATACAGGCAATGTATATAAAAAAAATATAAAGACAATGCAAGCAAATAAATGTAAAGACAATATATATGAATAAGTAAAGAAGCGATGTATGAATGAAATTTAAAGACAATATATATATATATAGAAAGCGGAAGAAAGTGCTAGCCTTGCTAGTCTTTCTATAGAAAGAAAATCTAGAGAGTGTAGAGAGAAGAAAAATGTGTGTGAGGTAAGTGATGAGAAAAATGAGAGGGGAAGTCCTCCTTTATATAGGCAAAGGTAAACCACTTTTTATCCAAACCCATGTGCCAAAATCATAGGCTTCACAAAACCATGTGCTAAATCTTATCTGTGTTTAAAATTATTTCCTCCAACTTCCATGTAATAATAGACTGTAACTAAAATAATAAAGTATAAAAATATATTTAAGGTAAATTCGTGAATAAAGTAAAAAATGTGATTTGAATTAAGGAGACCTGCTAATTAATTGAAGTAAAACTGTATTAGCATGTTGTTTATATACAAACGACTGTAACAAAATAGTTATTTGAAATGAAAATAAATTGATAAAAATTCCTATTATTTAAAAATATGGACAATCATCAATAAATTATATTAAAGTTAAAAAATGTATAAAAACAATATTTTGTGCTATTTAATGACTAGGAAGCCTAAAGAAGTTAATTTTTAAATACAGAAGGCCAAAATTGGGTGTCAACAACTTGTCCTTCTTCGACCGGAGATGATGAAAGAGTGTTCGGACGAAGACGTTGACATGTAGCCAATTTTGGCTCGGCAAGGGATTGTTAAAATGATATTTACAGAGAAAGTAGCCAGACGTTAGCAGAGCTTTGACAATACTCTCCTTTCGTTGGCGGGGTTGTGATAAAAAGATAAATGATAAAAAGGGAAGGATTGTTTAGGGCCGATAAAACATTCACGTACCTATGTCATCGCTTCTAAAATTGCCCCAGTGCCGAGCTATGAGACGTTGGGAGGGTGCAAGATTGTATACTTGCTGGGGTAAGAATGATTCTCGCCTCGATGTGACCGAACTCTGCATAGACTTTCCTATATATCTCGTCTATCACGAGAATCAGGTCAATGTAGTTGGAAAGGTGGTAACTAATGGATGTTGTGGCAAATTTTGATCGTCCAATCAAAATTTTGCCCCAATGTTGTTAGAATGGTCCTAGCAAGTGTAGGACGAAGAACGGTCGTGCTCAAATTCGATCTACCTACATATCTCTAAGATGGGAGTCAGACCGATTGTAGTTCGGGAAAATGATTTATTGCTATAGGGGCAACCGAACTCTGAGCCATAGATTGAAATGGACTACGGAGTTGTGTGCCGGGATCCTGATGAAACTTCGGGTTGTGAGCCGAAGCTTTAAATGGAGAGGGGTCCTGGATTGTGTATAAGGACCTTGATACATACTCCGGCTTGTGTGCTGGAGCCTTGGAATGAAATGATATCTCGTGTTGTGTGTTGAGATCCTGATGCATACTCTGGTTTGTGTGCCAGAGCTTTGAATGGAATACCCGCATTAGAAGGTGGGTGCCTGAACTGAAATTAAAATACCCGCATTGGAAGGTGGGCGCCTGACTAAAATTAAAATATCTGCATTACAAGGTGGGCGCCTAACATAAATTAAAATACCCGCATTGGAAGGTGGGCGCCTGACTGAAATTAAAATACCCGCATTGGAAGGTGGGCGCCTGACTGAAATTAAAATACCCGCATTAGAAGGTGGGCGCCTAACATAAATTAAAATACCCGTATTATGAGGTAGGCGCCTGACTGAAATGAAAATACCCTCATTAGAAGGTGGGCTCCTAACATAAATTAAAATACCCGCATTATGAGGTGGGCGCCTAAACAGAAAGTAAAATACCCGCATTAGAAGGTCGGTGCCTGTCTGAAATTAAAATTCCCGCATTAGAAGGTGGGTGCCTTGACTGAAATTAAAATACCCGCATTAGAAGGTGGGTGCCTGATATAAATTAAAATACCCGCATTGGAAGGTGGGCGCCTGACTGAAATTAAAATACCCGCATTAGAAGGTGGGCGCCTAACATAAAAAAAATACCCGCATTATGAGGTGAGCGCCTGACTGAAATGAAAATACCCACATTAGAAGGTGGGCTCCTAACATAAATTAAAATACCCGCATTATGAGTTGGGCGCCTGAACAGAAAGTAAAATACCCGCATTAGAAGGTGGGTGCCTGACTGAAATTAAAATACCTGCATTTGAAGGTGGGTACCTTGACTGAAATTAAAATACCCGCATTAGAAGGTGGGTGCCTGACTGAAATTAAAATACCCGCATTAGAAGGTGGGCGCCTATAATAAAATTTTTTTCGATGCATTTTTCGTTGCTTTTGTTGTAAAGAATATTGGAAAATGAAGAAGTGAAGAGAATCGTGTCTTGACTTTAGTACCAACAATTAGTTTTGTGCATAAGAATTTCATCAATTTCTTCTCAACTAACCGAGATTGACTTCGGGATAATTCCTATAGCTTCAAGTGGTATCTCAGACATACCTAAGTATCGACAAGATTTGTTCGTCTTGCTTCAAGCAAAGGTTTCGAACTATACCTATCCTCATGTTTCAAGTGCCCTCACCAGAAATAAAGTCCCCTTTTAACACATATTCAGTATTTTTATAACTTTGGGACGTCTAGAGAAGTACACTCATACTTATGCAATTGTGATACCATAAGCTTGGCCGTCATGTAAGTATCCACTAATGTGAGAACCCTTGGCATAGGATCACGTAGGGCTTGTTATGGGTTTGTATTGTAGGCTTGCGAAAAAGGTAGGATATCATTTGGGTAATGATGGACTAATCCTTCCCTAAGCATCGCACTATGTCTGTGCTTGGTATTTGTGTGCTCTGACGCTGATCTGCTTCATTTTAATGTCCCTTTCTTTTATACTTGTGCGATTTCTTTTGCAAGTTGGAGCTTTTTTTCTCTTTTTTTTTCTTTGTTTTTAGAGTTCGAGGTTGTATGCCCGAGACTCTGTGGGGATTAAGAGAATTGACCTGAGTTGTATGCCTGAAGTCTTGATGCTAATTTCGGGTTGTATGCCGGAGTGTAAAAAATAAAAGGAATAACGGATTGTATATCCGAGATCCCGAATGACTGATTTTTTTGTGGGCTCCTTCTTGCTTTGGAGGTCATTCTTCGTCTTTATTTTTCTGGGACTGTTGAATCTTTTTTTTTCTGGAAGCTTCAGCTTGGATCTCTATCCGCGGTTGCACGTTTCTAGTGCGCTCAGGGAGGTTGGTCCAAGAGAGTGATAGTGCATGTAAGCACGTAGAAATGGTATAGGCTTATGATGTGGTTGTCAAAGAAAAGGCTTTAGGCTCAAAGGGGGAATGCTAGCGATAATATCATTTGGTAGGCTAGATAGGCTCAAATGGGTCAAAGAAGGCCTACGATCCTTTCCTATACCAAGTATTACTCATAATTTCGCCTTAATAGACATTCAGGCCAAATTCTAGATCACAATGCAATGCAATTGAACGTTATCTAAAGCTCACCACACAATGCACATGAAACAATGAGGTTGGTTTTGTTCTTGTCTTAAAAGCATGCAAGAGAATTTTTCAAGTGTCACTTAAGGTGTGAACGAGAGGTACCAAAAGAATCTATGGTTTACCACGAAGTCAGTCCTCTCCATCATATCGATTATTACTGGTTTATTTCCTATGCACATTCCTAACTGTGTTGGTACCAACCAAGTCAAATATATTAATCTAAAAAATATTTTTGAATATTTTGAATAATGGGTACCGAATCCAAGAAGGGTTGCCTACATATCTTATCTTTGATGAGAATCGGGTGCGCGTAGTTCGTTCAGAGAGGTAAGAACAAAGTTTTTTTTTTTTTTGTGATTTTGAAATTGTTTCCAGACTTGTTTTTGCTTTGATTTTTTGGATAATGAATACCGAACCCAAAAGGGCTGCCTACGTATCTCATCAAAGAAGAGAATCAAGTGTGCGTAGTTCTTGCAGATAAGATATAAGAAGAGGTGTCGATTGAAGGCGGAGTTTTGCAAGTACTCTGACAGATGGCAGAAGAGTGTGTCCATCGTAGGCACAGGGCTTTGAAAATTATCCAGGAAGAGACCAATCATAGGCTCAGAGCTTGGACAATACTATGGCCATGCGACCGAGAAGAAGGATGTCAACCGTAGATGGAGCCTTGACATTACTCTAGTACACTGACAAGATTGTTATGTAGGAGACGGTTGGACGTTGGCAGAGCTTTGACAGTACTCTGCATCTATTGGCATGGTTGGCTATGAGGAAATGTGAAGGTCAGCGGAGCTTTAAAAACAATCCGCGTCCGCTGGCAAGGTGATAAGAGGGGATGCAGACCTTTACGGAGTTTCTAAAAATACTCCGCGCCTATCGGTAAGATTGCAATGATTGGGTACCAATCTGTTTGCGGAGCTTTGACATTACTCCTTGTCAGTTGGCACGATTATTGTATAGTGGGGGAGGGGGGGGGGGGGGGGAGGGGGAGAATTTACATGTGTTGAACCCTTGGGGTTGAAAAATAAACACCGACAAGCCAAAGTTCCTTGGCCTGCTATGCTTGGGAGAAGAAGAAAAGCTTATATCCTAGAGTTTGGGACCAAAGTCGGGTGATGGTTGGGGTAAGGATGGTATTAGCATTTTTGGGTTTTGGATTTCAAGGGGTTGATTGACGCTCTTAGAATCCTTTTTGGAGAGCGTCTTTGAACTGCTCCAAAATAATTGACCCAGTTTTTTATTCCGGTGAATTATTTTGAAACAGTGGGGAGACCGAGCCCTTATGTAGGGTTGCCTACGTATCTTGCCAGGACAAGAATCAGGTCAGGCATAGTTAGGGCAGATACAGTGTTGTATGTGATTTCTATGAATTGGTGGTTGTATTGAACAGAAGTGAGGCTATGTACAAGAGTTCGAATCTGGAAAAAGTGTATTCCAGAGAGATAAAGAATGTACAAGGCCATTTTATATTAAAAAAAGAATGGTAAAGTCAAAACAATGGTACAAAGACCGGAAATGGGTATGAAAAATAATGTGGCTGTGATGGTGGTCATAAAGACCAAAAAATGGGTGTGAGGGTTTGGAAAGGTTGCAAGCTCAACACAAGTCAACCAAAATTGTCTGATAAAGCAGACGAGGCGGAAGAAGGTATGTCTAGTATATATGTACAACTAAAGAATGTCTAATGATTACAGTATGTGAAACAAATAAAGAATATGTAATAGGTAAAGAGCATGTAGCAAATAAGAATGTGTGACAAATAAAGAATGAAATTAATCCGGCTAGAGCAGTTATCAAAATTATATGTACAATGGCCTAAGAATTCTAAGAGCAGATTCACCTAAGCTGATAAAAAATATTCGGACAACTGCGAGATGGAAAGTAGTACGACTAGCCCACCAATATCTAAAACTAAGGAGTTTGAAGAAGGTTCGGAGGAGCGCAAAGCACAACTCGTGTGTACAATGTGTGTATGTGTACGGCCAAAGACTCAATTGAAAGTGCGAGGACAATATAAAGAAAGCAGTAACATGTAATGTCTTCAAATAAATAAGGAACACAACTTTGGCTTTGCTCGCGTCCTTTCAAAGGTAATATTGTAGCAGGTCACGATATATATTACAAGTAATAATAATAAAAACAGATAAATAATCACTTATCCCTCAAGTGCTCACTTAAACTATGTCTGTTAAGGTCAAAACCTAGGTAGTCCCCAGCAGAGTCGCCATTCTGTTACGCCTTAATTTGAACTGGTCCAAGATAGTTTACAACTTCCCGTTTCTTCTAACTGGTTTTAAAAGGGTTAGAGTCGCCACCTTATTTTTAAGGAAAAACAGGAAACCTATATGTATTTGTGTGTCTACTCTATTTTTAGTCCACAAAACCTATGAGATTCTAGATAAGGGTTTTATTTACCTCGAGGGGAAGGTATTAAGAATCCCTCAGAGCCTGTCTGAAGACAGTTCTTAAACTTAGTTTAACTGAACACTAGAGGGGGATTATTTATCTGTTTATCAATATTATTACCTATTTTCAAAATGTTGTGATTTCATGGAAAGCTATACTAGGTGATAATATGCTTAGTGTATACAGTGTAAAAAAAAGTATTTATATCAAGTATCAAGAATTTATAAAGAATGTATATCAATATGAATGTACAAAGGACTGTAAAGAAAACATACCTTGTTCGTATGGTAGTGTATTTGTTAGTAAAATAAGTGTATATCTAATGGCATGAAAGGTATATCAGTTGGTGTAAAGAATGTATACAACTGGATAAAACATGTATAAAATGTATGAGATTATGTAAAATAGGTATATCGAGTATATAAAGAATGTGTGTCTATGTATATTAAAAGAATGGATATATATTAAACATATAAAGAATGTATTTCAAGTATAAAAGAGTGTATATCAAACATAAAATGTATAAAGACTTGTATAACTAGGTATATCAGTGAATAAAGAAAGTAAAAGGAATTCACGAGTATTCATTGGTGTAAAGAGCTTATATAATAAAATTTTTAATAAAAGTGAAGTTGATTTTACTTGTTTCTACAGTTTAGTTAAAAAGAGTGTTCATTTAATGAATATCCTATCAAAAGAATAAGGAACAAAAGGATAGTAAAAAAAATTTTGGTTAAAAATAAGTATAAGGAATTTTGTATAAAAAAATGAGTGAAAAAGATATAATGCATTTAAAGAATAAAAGATTTATAAATGGACGGCCTAGTATTTACATAGCGTAAAAAATGTAGATTTAACTTAACTAAAATATGTATTAGTGTATACGAACAAATATAAAATGTGTGTTGTATTAAAAGTGTATAAAGAATATAAAATAAAGGATGGACTAGTATTTTTTCCTAAACGCCAAAAGTGTCAATTTAATTAACAAAGTATTTTTATCGAGTCAATTTAATCAATTTATGAAAGTGTAGACGGCCTAAGTTTTGCCTAAAGCGAATAAATTAAACATATAAGTGACAAGTAATTAAATATCCCCGCCCAACATTAAAGTGAAGTTTTCACTACTCCGAGTTTATGTTTTGTAAAATTTTAAATAACGCGCGAAAGTAAATACAAACAAGGATTCGATGAAGTCTTCGGGTTCCTTCCGAGTGTCGTCTTCGGGATGTGTCTCCGGATACCTGTATAAACACTTAGTGAAAGTGTTAGTAAGAGAATAAATAACTATAGAATGAATTAAAGAAATAATGAATAAACTTAACATAAAAACCCATCTTTTGTACAGGGGAGGCCTTAGAAATCGACGAAAATTTCTTCATCGGCCAAAAGTGTAGTATTTGTATTAAATTACAAGATGAAAGAAAACATATTAGTTAAAATAATTTAAAAAATGTCAAAAAGTAAAGTATGTGACATAAAGTCTTTAAAAAGTGATTTGATAAATATTCTTTGAAAAAGTAATGTGACAAAAGTCCTTGAAAAAGTAGTTCGACAAAAAGTTATTGAAAAGATGATTTGACATAAAGTTTTTTGAAAAAGTGATTTGACAAAAGAATGATGAAACTTGATTTGACCCTAGGATTAGTGTAGTGTATTTAATGTAACAAATGTATAGGTGAATAATGTACGTAAAAAGAACATAAGAATACAAATGAAAATATAGGTAAATATAAATATAATGTATAGCCAATGTAGAGTAAATGTAAATAGCAAAATATATAGAAACAAATAGGCATGTAGTGTGATGGTATTGACAAAAGTGTAAAGAAAATACTTGACAATATATACATGTATTGAAAATAAATAAAGTTGTAGAGACAATATAGCAAAATATAAAGATAATGCATAAAAAATGTATAGACAATAAGTGCATTCCTTTTAATGAAAAATTTCTCCCTTCTTTTCTTAGTAGTTAAGTAATGTAAATATGTACATGTATATGTATATAACGTATGTGTATAAAAAATATATAAAATAATAGATAGATGTAAGATAATATAGAGGAAGAGTGTGACGAGTGTAAGGAAAATGTATGTAAAATGTAAAGAAAAATGTATAGAGAATACAAAAATATAGAAACTATATATGAAGAAATTTAAAGACACAATGTATATAAATAAATGTAAAAATAATATAGATTAATAAATATACAGGCAATATATATATAAAAAAAATATAAAGACAATGCAAACAAATAAATGTAAAGACAATATATATATGAATAAGTAAAGAAGCGATGTATGAATGAAATATAAAGACAATATATATATATATAGATAGATATATATGTAGAAAGAGGAAGAAAGTGCTAGCCTTGCTAGTCTTCCTATAGAAAGAAAATCTAGAGAGTGTAGAGAGAAGAAAAATGTGTGTGAGGTAGTATGCAAGTGATGAGAAAAATAAGAGGGGAAGTCCTCCTTTATATAGGCAAAAGTAAATCACTCTTTATCCAAAACCATGGGCTTCACAAAACCATGTGCTAAATCTTATCTGTGTTTAAAATTAGTTCCTCCGACTTTCATGTAATAATAGACTGTAACTAAAATAATAAAGTATAAAAATATATTTAAGGTAATTTCGTGAATAAAGTAAAAAATGTGATTTGAATTAAGGAGACCTGCTAATTAATTGAAGTAAAACTGTATTAGCATGTTGTTTATATACAAACGACTGTAACAAAATAGTTATTTAAAATGAAAATAAATTGATAAAAATTCCTATTATTTGAAAATAAGGACAATCATCAATAAATTATATTAAAGTTAAAAAATGTATAAAAACAGTATTTTGTGCTATTTAATGACTAGGAAGCCTAAAGAAGTTAATTTTTAAATACAGAGGGCCAAAATTGGGTGTCAACACCCATTAACCACTAAATGTTGCAAACATTGTCATTTTATTTTGGTTTGAGACACACACACACACACACACAGATATATATATATATATATATATATGCAGCTTCAAAGTACAAGATATGTAGAGAATATAAATGTAATTCTTCTTGCCTTAGTTTAGAGGAAGTTAGAGGTGGGCAGCAACTTTGGCTTGTTCCAAGCCAAAACGGTAACGTGAAAGCCTTGTCAAGCAACAACGTTTCTTGCTACTTTAAGCGGATCGGAGATCCTTCGTAGTGTAGTAAGGCGGATGAAGAACAGTTCTTGGAAAATAAGATTACGAGACTATGAATGACCTTACGTAGATTGCAAGACAAGAAGTAAGTTGGAAAGTGAAAAGTAAGCTTCTAGGTATGTAAGGCAAACCTTTCTTCCTTTGGCATGATTCTTGTTGTTATTCATTCTATATGTACTCCATATGATTCCATTCTTAGACGAGTAAGGTCTAAATGTTTCTTGTGATGGCTTATTGATGTTGTACTCCTATTCTGTTCCAAAGGGAACACCCATAAGGTGCCAAGTTGAGTTGTGTATATGGTTTTACTAATGATTTCGAAGAAACGAGTTTTATACTAAAGGAAACATAAAGTTTGATTTTCAAAACCACTCCGAAGGGGGTGCGAGATTTCACTACTTCATTTCATTTACGATTTCTGTTTACATTCCATAGTATCATCCCTTTGTATTGATATGATCATTTATTCTTTGGGTAGGGCAATAAGATGAATTGAGTAGAATATAAGTAGTAAGAATTTCATAACAATTTTACCCTCAAACCTGGAAGTATGTCCTCCTAAGTCTAGTGAGATACAAATTTGATAACTTCTTATGAAAAACTAAGGCTAATAACTGGATTGTGATGAATTGATTAGTGACTTATGACTTGAATTAAAATTGTTATTTGTGGGTTGATTTTGTATTGATATGAGGGTGATATTAAGACGGAAGCGGCTGCTCGAAGGGGCCACCCTAGCTAAGCCGGAAGCGGTTGCCCGAAGAGGCCATCATTATTATGCCGGAAGCGGTCGTCCAAAGGGATTATTGTGATACTAGCCGGAAGCGGCTGTCCGAAGGGACTATTCTGTTAACATGTCGGAAGCGACATATGTTTTGGATTGCATTATTTACTTAAATATTGTTTTGAGACCTCGTGTGCACATTTATATTTCTTCCAGCAAAGGCTACAGGTATTGAGTTAGATTGTGATTTCTTCTCTTCTAAGTCAAATTATGATTATGATTTGTTACCGCCTTACATACTCAGTACATTATCCATACTGACGTTCTTTTGCCTGGGGACGCTGCGTTCATGCCCACAGCCCCAGATTGTTTGGCAGGTTAAGTGTATAGCTAAGATGCTTGGACGTCAGCTGGGATTGGCAAGTTCCACCTCATTCTGGAGCTGTGCTGAGTCATGTATACATATGTATGATTAAGGGTATGTCAGGGCCCTTTCCTAACTCTTAATGTTCAGTTTACTTCTTAGAGACTTCTGCTGACAGTGTCCTGCGGTATGTTTGTCGAGATGTCGACAAAGTGATGTCAATTGAGTCATTTGTGGATTTTAAAAGAGTATGTATTTTAGAGGATTTCAATTGGTTTAAAGTACTTATTTGATTGAAAGTTTTCATAATCGTTATAAAGATAATGATTTCTTTATGGAAAAGTTTTATGTTCTTAAAAGTTTTTGAAAAGACAGGTTTTGATAGAGCGAATGTCTGAGGGTTTGCTCGAATCTGATGAGAGTCGGGTGCCCGTCATGCCCTATCAGGATTGGGGTGTGACACACATGAAGTCAATGAAGAACTACAAGTGAAGGCATAAGTAATCTTATTTGAAAACTTCCTTCAAATCAGATCCCAAGCCAACCACATCGACATGCCCGCATGTAACCTTTTTATATCACAATTTTCGTAACTTAAAACTATTAAAATCCTTCAAGAACCATTTAATATCAAAGCTTAGATGGAAAAAATACTTTATATAGTCCACAAACTCAACCACAACACTTTTCTTTAAGGTCACAAGACCACCAACACAATAGAAACAGAAGCTACCATGATGTTCTAACTAGTCTCGGGTTTTACGGGCTCAAATCTTACTTGGATGGTGGAGGGAATTAGGAAAAGGGTTGAGAGGCGTATTAGGACATTTAGGGTCTGTTGGTTTGTGAAATAATGAAGGGTAAAACGAAACAAATCAATATATAACAAATGGGACACCTGTCCACCGCCTTTCTGTTGACGGACCGTCGATGTACATCCACGGACCGTCGATCTTCGACGGTTCATAACTCCCACCTTCGATGTGAAAATGCAGTTCTGCCAATTCCAATTGAAATTTGACTCGCTGAACTTATGCATGCATAGGTTATGGGCTTCGTAATTCCTCATAATCTAGGAGATATGCCCCTTACAATTGGAACCAAAAATTCTGTCCGAAAATTTGCCAAATTTTCCCAAAGTTTCAACAACCTTGGTTTCTTCGATTCGCTTAGCATCCAATCTTCCCGATACTTACTAAGCAGGATACCAAGCTCTCATGTATGAAGAATGAGCATGTATAATTCCTTATGACCTTGACGACAACCTTGCCTTTTAAATCTTCGTCAACTAACTCACGACGAAACTTACGTATAAAAGTATGGGGTGTAACAAATATATAATATGCATATCTGCCTCGGTCTCCCATGTAGCCACCTCAACCAGGCGGTGCATCTACTGAACCTATCTCCTTTGATCTCAACTTCCTAACTTGCCCATCCAATATTTTCATCGGCTCTTTCTCAAAGGACAAATTTTGATCAAATAACATTGAGTCCCAATGAATTATATAAGTCCCGTCTGAATGGTATTTCTTCAACATGGAAACATAAAACACTAGGTGAACACCCTCTAAGCCTGGCGGCAATGCTAACTCATAGGCTACCTCACCACCACACTGAATAATCTCAAATAGACCAATGAACCTCGAACTTAGCTTGCTCTTCTTCCCAAATCTCATCAAACCTTTCATGGGTGAAACCTTCGATGGAATCTGATCACCAACCATGAAATCCATGTTCGAACCTTTTGATATGCATATTCCTTTTGCCTACTCAAAGCCACAAGAAGCTTTTCCCGAATCAAATTCACCTTATCCAAGGAATCCCTCAACAAATCAGTACCCCAAGGCCTCACCTCAAATGCATCGAACCAACCACTAGAAGTGCAAGATCTTCTACAATACACAGCCTCAAATAGTGGCATATAAATACTCGAGCGATAACTATTGTTGTAAGAAAACTCAGCCAAGGGAAAGAACTGGTCCTAATGACCATCAAAATTAATCACGCAAGCCCGCAACTCTAACACCTAAATAGTCCTCTCGGACAGGCCATCCGTCTGCTGGTGAAATGCGGTACTAAGATCCAACTGGGTCCCCATCCTTTTTTTACAAAGTCCTCCAGAAATGAAAAGTGAACTAAGTGCCTCGGTCTGAAATGATACAAAATGAGCACTCCATGCAACCGATCAATCTCCCTAATGTAGATCTTTGCTAATTTCTCCAAATTATAGGTAGTCTGAACCAGAATGAGATGCGCGGACTTGGTCAACTTGTCCACAATAACCCTAATAGCATCATACTTTCCTAAAGTCTTCGGTAGCCCTACCACGAAGTCCATAGCTATCCTCTCCCACTTCCATTCCGGAATGGGCATTCTCTGTGTCATACTACTTGATTTTTGATGTTCATACTTAACCTGCTGCAATTCAAACACTGAGATACAAACTCTACTATATCCGTTTTTATCCTACCCCATCAATTGTGCTTCTTCAAGTCACGGTACATCTTTGTAGCGCCAGGATGGAATACTTGGAACTGTGAGCCTCCTCCATAATAAACATAATCAAACCACCCATACGAGGAATGCAGACACGCCCTTTCATCCTTAAAACCCGTTCACCATAAAAAATTGCTTCTTCTCCTCCCCTCACACCATTTTACCTTGAATCTTGCACAAATTCACATCTTTAAACTGTTGTGCCTTTATTTGTTCCAAAAGTGATGACCTCGCCTCTACACAAGCCAGAACCTTACCCGGTTCTGAAATATCAAGCCTCACCATACTATTAGACAAAGATCAAACCTCTATAGCCAAGCGACGCTCCTTAACAATCAAACGCACCGAGCTTTCCATACTCACCACCTTCAGGCTTAACGCATCTGCTACCACATTAGCCTTGCCTAGATGATAAAAAATGGTAATGTCATAATCTTTCAGCAACTCCATCCACCTACTTTGTCTCGAATTTAGATCTCGCTGATTGAACGCATGTTGAAATTGACAATGATCCGTGAACACCTCACAATGAACTCCATATAGGTAATGTCCCCAAATCTTCAAGGCAAAAACTACCATCGCTAACTCTAAGTCAAGAGTGAGGTAGTTCTTCTCATGCACCTTCAACTACCTCGAAGCATATCCTATCACTTTACCCTCTTGCATCAACACACAACGCAAACCAATCCGAGAAGCATCATAATAAGCAATAAAGTCCTTTCCTTCCATAAGTAGATCTAAGATCGAAGTCAAAGTCAATAAAGCCTTGAGCTTTTGAAAGCGGTCGTCACACTCATCGGACCACTGAAAAGCCACATTCTTCTGAGTTAACCGAGTCAAATGGCAAGTAATAGATGAGAACCCTCTCACGAATTATCGATAATAACTCGCAAGACCCACAAAACTCCGAACCTCTATCACTGAAGTAGGCTTAGATCAATCTTTTTGGGATCCACCTTGATGCCATCTTAGACACTACATGTCCCTAAAATTCCGCCGAGCTAAGACAAAACTCACACTTCAAAAAATTTAACACATAACTTTTTATCCTTTAACAAAACAAGCACGATCCTCAAATTCTTCTCATGGTCCTCCTTACTAAGGGAATAAACTAGAATGTCATCAATGAAGACAATGACAAAAAAAATCTAAATAGGGCTTAGGACCCTATTCATCAAATCTATAAAAGCCGTTGGGGCATTGGAAAGCTCGAAGGACATGACCAAGAAATCATAGTAACCATATCTACTTCTGAATGATGTCTTTGGAACATCCTCTGCTTTAATATTTAACTGATAATAACCTGATCTCAAGTCAATCTTGGAGAAGACTGATGCACCCTGAAGCTGGTCAAATAAGTCATCTATGCGGGGTATCAGATAATTGTTCCTGATTGTAACCTTGTTCAACTGCCAGTAATCGATACACATCCGCATGGTGTCATCTTTCTTCTTCACGAACAAAAGTGAGCAGCCCAAGGGGAAACACTAGTCTAATGAATCCTTTGATCAACAAATCTTGCAATTGTTCCCTCAACTCTATCGGGGTCATACGATAGAGTAGAATAGAAATAAGCCGAGTGCCTAGCTCCAAATCAATGCAAAAGTCAATATCTCGGTTGGGTGGCATACCAGGAAAATATGTGGGGAAGAACTTTAAAAACTCACTAACTACTGGTAAAGGCTCAAGGTAAGGAGTATCCACACTGGTATCCCGGATATGAGCCTAATATGCTAAATACTCGCCCTAAGAAACGATATAATCCTCTTTGATGTAGGGTTAGAAGTACCCTTCAACTCTAATCTCGGGATACCCGGCATGGGCAACGTGTCTGTCTTAGCGTGGCGGTCCAGAATTGCGTGATAAGGAGATAACCAGTCCATACCCATAATTATGTTAAAATCTACCATATCGAGAATAACTAAATCTACCCAAGTGTCGTACCCCATAAATGTAACCACACACTACCTATAGACCCGATCTACTATTATAAAATCACCAACAAGAGTAAAGACGCTAATAGATACATCAAGCAAATCACACAGCATGTCCAGATCCGAAGAGAAATAAGTAGAAACATAGGAGATAGTAGAGCCCGGATCAAATAAGACTATAGCAGACCAATGACAGAATGAAATAGTACATGTGTTAACCGCATCAGAAGCCTCGGCCTCTGGTCTACCCCAAAAAGCATAGAAATGGGCACATCCATTTTCGGACAAAGTGCCACCATGACCACCACGCCCTCCCTGAGTTACACCCTTCATTGACTGAGAACCATCTCTACCAGACTGTGCTCCACCTCTACCTATGAGCTCCCCCTTTACCAGAATATCCTCTTCCTCTAGCTAGAAGTGCTCGAGGCCTAGGTGCCTGAAACTGGGAACTCTACTGGACTCTACCCTGTCTAAGTTTGGGACAATCTGACTTAAATGCCCTGGGTTACCACATTCAAATTATTCCCTAATATGAAAATATGATTATGATTACCGATAACCGATCAAAAAGCTCTCTTCTCTCCTCTCCCATGCAAACCCTAGTTTGAAAACCCTAACAGTGCTATGGCCACTCTGGCCACTGGCCAGCTCCCGCATCTGGTGGTTGGTCAGACTTTCTCTCCTCAAGATTTCCCTTCTCTCTCCCTCCTCCCTCCTCTCTCCTCTCTCCTCGTCCAGCAATTCTCAGCAGCCACAAACAGTAATCCCTACGAACACAGTACAAAATTATCGTCAAACCCTAATGAATGACACTGTGAATCCATTCCTATGAAGAAGGTTGAGATTATGGATGGTAAACCCGTCGTAAGATGGTGCTCTTCTGAAGTATTACGAATGGAGAGGATTGAAAACCTACAAAATTCCATTGTTGGTAAGTTTTCGTATGGATGGCCTAAGCTAGAAGAGTTGCGAACTATTATACCTCAGCAGTGTGGAGTAAAGGGTAACTATCGTGTAGGCTTTTTGAGAGATAGGCATGTTTTAATAAGATGTGATCTAAGGGAGGATTTGTTTTACTATCTCATCAAAAAGTTTCTTTTGGTTGAAGTCAAAGGATGGTCATTCTTATCAAATGAGACCATTAATATATGATTCTAAGTTCAGTATTGAAAAGGAGACTTCAATTGCTATGGCTTGGATTTCGTTTCCAAACCTTCTTCCTACCTTCTTTGTCAAGGAATCTTTATTTACATTAGCTTCAGATGTGGGCAATCCAATTCAGTTAGATGTTGCTACTATTAACAAAACTAGGCCAAACTATGCAAGAGTGAAAGTGCTGGTAGATTTGCTTGCAGATTTGCCTAAGTCTGTGTGGATGGAGATTGAAGATGATGTTACAAAGGAGATCAGGTCTATTAAAGTTAATATTCAATATTACTACCTACCAAAGTATTGCACAAAGTGTTTTTTACAAAGTCATTCCAATGAAAAATGTTGGGTGCTTCATCCAGAACTGTTAGAAAATAAGGTGGCAGATAATGGAGAAGGGATTCAGAACAAAGGAAAGACTGTAGTTGTAGCAGATAAGCCTGGAACAAGTAAACAAGGGCAGATCCAACAAGGAAGATATAGAGGATATAGGGGGTGGAAAAAACCAGTGCAACAATATTTACCAAAAGTATTATCCAGTGATACTGTGGTAATTTACCCTGGAAACAAAGGGCAGCACAAGAACAAAGTGATTCCAACTGGTAGGGATGATGGAAACAAAGAAGTTAAGGTGTCAAACAAATTTGAGGTATTGAACCAAGGAGTAGAGGATGCTGATGTTAGTAAGTTGAGTAATAATAAAAGTCATGTGGAGCATGTCATTGAAGAGGATGTTTCTATAGAACAAAGAGTTGCAGCTGCCTATATAGATGGCAAGAAGGATCATAATAAGGTGCATGATGGTGTGGAAGCTGCAAGTTTGTTTCTGGACAAACATCAGGCTAAAAATGGAACCAAGTCTCTGGAAGAGGGTGAATTTTATGAGAATGAAATTACTAAGGTGCATAATAGTGAAGCTGATAATCAAAGTGTAGTAGTTATTGCCAAAACACAGCAGCCTAATGATGATCCTGTTCAAAAAGAGATTAATAATACACAACTGGATGGCAAAGCAGAATCTCTAGAGGTTAAAGTGGATTATAGTTCAAAGAAGTCTCATGACTGTTAAGAACAGGAGAATACTGAATTATCTGAAGATGTTCAAGAATCTGTAATGGTGCAGGGAAGAATTGATGAAGATCTTAATGTTGGAGAAGGAGTGTCAGGACCTTTTAATCAATAAGGGGGCAATGATGAAGTTGACCAAAATAAAGGTGTTTTGGAAGTTATGTATGATCTAGGGGATGGGGTGAATAACTTGATTAATAAGAATCAAGTACTAGTTAACAGTATGCTAGCACTTGCAGATACAGATGATCAGCAATTAGGAGTTGAAAATAGGGGTGGTAGGGATGCAGATGAAGATTTTCATCAGATTCATGATGGAAATGAGGCCTCTGAAGTTTCTCTAGAAAATCAGATGTCTGAATGTACTCAAGCAGGTGATCTGTATTTGAATGATGGTTCTAATGAGAAGATGCAAAGTATGACTGGTTCCATGGATCAGGAGGATTCTGCTCAGGCATTAATTCTGAAGGATATTTCTAATGAGGAGGTACACAACTCTAATTGTAACTTGCAGTTGGTTGGCTATTATCCTGAGAAAGTTGCTGATGCAGAACAAAGGAATTTAGCTTCGGCCATTATTCCTAATATTAAAGATATTCAGCCTCTGAGTGTTGCTGTAAGGATATTACCTAATAAAGCTTTAGGTAGTCTCTCACAAGTTACAGGAGGAAAATGATAAGTTGACTTTGGTCAACAATAAGAAGGAAGATGCTGATGGTGATGCTATTGATATGAAACTTCAGCAGATATGTGTAGAAGCAGGAGTATCTCCAAAATCACAAAGCAAAGGGCCAAGAAAAGGAAGAAGGCAAAATTTTGATGTTCCACAAACAGTGAGGTACTCAACAAGGAGTAACACTAAGAAATCTGTTAAATGATTGTTAAATCCTTATTCTGGAACATAAGATCAGTGAAGTCCCAACAAGCATTTCATAGAGTTCAAATGTTAAATAAGCATCACAAGTTCTTTTTGGTAGCTCTGATGCAACCTTTTCAGCATCAGAGACAGATTCAGAAATATAGAAGGAGTCTTGGAATGCCTTATGCTAATTCCAACTGTAATGGTAAAATATGGTTTTTTGTGAAACACAATGTTGATGTTGAGGTTCTGTTGGATACTGAGCAATCTATTACTGTAAAACTGTAGTTTCATGATTTCAATAGAGATATGGTGGTTACAATGATGTATGCTAAATGTTCAGATGTGGAGAGAATGCAGTTGCGGGATAGTTTATACTTCTTGGCTAATAATATGACATCTCCTTGGATGGTTGGTGGAGATTTCAATGTTATACTGAATGAAGAAGAACAAATAGGAGGTTTACCAGTATTGTCACAAGAATATGAAGATTTTGCTTTTTGTCTGAATTCCTGTGAGTTGCATGAGATTCCTTTCAAAGGGAGTCCTTTCACCTGGTGGAATGGTAGGGCTGCTAATGATTGCATTTTTAAGAGATTGGACAGGATTGTGCATAATGATACATTTCAGAATTGGTTTGGACACCTAGAAGTGGAACATTTGTCAAGGACTGGTTCTGATCATGCACCATTACTTGTATCTTGTGGAGCTCAAGCGGAAAACTTTATCAAACCATTCAGATTTCTTAAATTCTGGGTGGAACATGATACTTTTCTTGATTTTGTTAAGCAGCAATGGGAAACAGTCTTAACTGATGATGTGTTTATGTTATTTAAACTCAAGATGAAGAAACTGAAAGCTGCTTTAAGTACATGGAGTAAGACTACTTTTGGGGACATTTTTAAACAACTAGTAATCAAAGAGGATATAGTTAAGATTAAAGAGCAGTTGTTTGAGGAGAATCCATCTGAAGAAAATAGAATGGTCATGCAAAGGGCACAAGCAGAACTTAAGTTGTATCTTCACTATGAGGAGGAATTCTGGAGGCAAAAAGCTGGGATGGACTGTTTCTGTTATAGCCCGTATTTTGTATGTTCGGATAATTCGAGATAATTGCGAAAAGTCAAGGGCAAGACTATTTTCCAAAATTAATTTAATGAACAAGTTGTTTATTAGTATGGAAATATGGAGAAAGGCAAAGGGTAAAAAGGGAAATTCGCAAGACGGCTCATAGAAATATTGCGGAAGGCTAAGGGAAAATTTGGAATTTGGAAAATAAATTTTCATGAAGTGCAAAAAAAAAAAAAAAAAAAGCGGGCTTAATAAAAAGGGGCCAAGTGGCCGGCCACATGGAGTGGTCCAAGGCCCACATGGGAGCCCAACTTTGATAAATAAAATATGAGAGTTAGAGCTCATTTTCCATCCACAACACTTAGAATTTTCAAGAACTTTGAAGAAGAGCAAAGACAAGGGTCATTCGGCCAAGAAGAGGAAAAATTGAAGCCTCCAATTTTGATCCAAAAAAAATATTTTCTTCTATTATTCCTACTAATTCAAAGGTTCTCTTTAACGTGGTATAATTGTTGGAGCAAGAAAACCTCTCTTTGTTGCAAGTTCATAATTCTAGACAAAAGGGAAATCAAGGGAAAAGGTAAGAATTAATCTTCTTTTATATTTTATGAATGGTTTGGGTATGTTGTAGTATGTAGAAATGAATGAAAACCATGAATTTAGTGTGTTGGAGTGGTGGCCGTGTGGTGTGGAGTTTGGCCGTGTGTGTGTGTTGTGTTGTATAGGGATGATGAACTAATTTTATCTAGTATTTTGGTTGTTGTTGTAATGAATTCTATGATGAAAATGAAGGTGTAATGATTCTAGTGAACTTGTAATGGTTGGAGAGTTGTTTTAGAAGTTAATGTGATTTGAATATAGTCTTCTTGTATTTATGGAAAATAATGTTGTTAGTGTGTGAATTGTTGGTATAATTCATGAACTTGAAAGAAGGAAATGTGTCGCTATTGTTCTTGTTGAATTTGGAAGGTTTCGGGTGAAGTAATATGTTGATTGGGTTGTTGGAATATTATGTGAATTGTTAGAAGTATTCTTGAATCATGTTAGAAAGATTTCGGATTAATACTTGAATGTGGAATCATTGGTGTTAGCTTGAATATATGTGATTAAATTGAATATAAATGAAATGCCGTGAATTGTGTGACAAGAGTTGTTGATGTTAGAATATGTTTTGGGATTGATTGTTGAAGTTGTTAGTATGATTGTTGGTAATATTGTTAATAATTTGGCCGAGTTGAATTCTCGGATTGTTGATTGTTGATTTGGCCGAGTTAGATTCTCGGGGATGGTGTATTTACAGGGGAAATGCTGCCGAAATTTCGGCAGATTATAAGTGAGTTTACTTGAAAGGTTAAGACAAGTGTGTGACAATATGTCTGATGATTATGTAAATCTCCTTGAATGTAGACTAACGAGCTTGGACGAATAAACGTAGCTAATAGGACGTGGAGCAGGTATGTAAGGCTTACCCTTTCTTTCTTTTGGCATGATCT
The DNA here is from genome assembly GCF_019175385.1 of Lycium barbarum. Classification (NCBI taxonomy): domain Eukaryota; kingdom Viridiplantae; phylum Streptophyta; class Magnoliopsida; order Solanales; family Solanaceae; genus Lycium; species Lycium barbarum. The sequence goes on along the minus strand of NC_083347.1, from coordinate 79,186,383 downwards.
TTATGAAACGAACAAATGACATATATGTATGATTTCAAAGAAATTCCTATTCTTAGAGCCACTAGGATGGCTAATATCCTTGATTTCCATAAGTTGTTTCATATGATTTTGATGCGTATATATGATGTCCGAAGATCTATTTGATACGTTTCCGGATTGGCATTCGAAAGATTAGTGGTATGATTAATGTCTTGATTTTTAAATGATAGCACGTCTGATCATTCCGTTAAGTCTTTGATACATTTTGATATGCACATATGATTCCAAAAGCTCTATTTGATCTGATCCATAACGATATCCGAAAGGTACTTGACATTATTATGGCTTTGATTTTCCAAAAATGACTTCTGAAACGCTTGTAGAACGTTCTGTACTTCAAACGCTCATAACTTTCTTATACTAAGTCGGATTGACCCGAAACTTGTTTCTGAGCCTTCAGGGGTCGGTAAGTATACTTATCCATCGAGTCTTGATTTATGTGCATATGGTTTCTCACTACTCTGCTCGTGCATACTACTATCATGTCGTTCGCCGAGTCCCGGGCCGGTATATATCGTGCGGTTCGCCGGGTCACTTGCTTGAGGGCCGGGTGCCATTTATGTATTCCGGAGTATGATGTGTTACGGTGTTATGATGTGTTCATGGTTAGCCGAACCATATATGTGTATATGTATATTCTGATCTTATGATGTGATATTATGATGTGTAACGAAGATTACGGAGCAAACCTTCTGGAGTATGATGTGTGTGGCGCCAAAGGCAGGGTGGCGCCACATTCCCCAGGTCCCACGAGGGGCCGGATACCGTTCCTGGCATGCATGATTCGTGTTTCCAGTAAGGTGTCTTGTTATTCTGCACATCGTGCTTATTGTCTGTACTAACTTTCTGCACGTGCCACAGCAATATAATATATGTATATGGATCGGGCTGCACGTTCCGCAGCAAATACATTTGTGGATCGGGTCGAACGTTCCTCGGCACTAATATGTTATATATATGGATCGGGTCGTACGTTCCTCGGCACTATTATGTTACATATGAATCAGTTATGTGTATATGTATATGATGACATACGATGGCACGCACGGTCTGTGTTTGGAAAGTACGCATTTTGGCACTCTGGATGATCTACTTATTTTCTGTACTTCTTCTGTCACATGACATCGGCATATACGATTTGCATTCTGAAAAATAAGTATTTTGGTATTCTGAAAATGTACTTACTTTTGTACTGCTTGTTTCGATTATGGTTATGTTTTCTGTATTCCATGCTTTACATACTCATTACATATTCCGTACTGACCCTTTTTTCTTCGGGGGCTACGTTTCATGCCGCGCAGGTACACCCAGATGAGTAGAGGCCATTATAGAAGATGTTCCAGCGGCGTTGGCAAGCTTCATTTGCTCCTGGAGTGCTGCCGAGTCAGAGTATATGTGCTATGGTTGCTGCTTAATGTTAGAGACTTTGCAGACAGAGTCGTGGGAATAGAATGTCAGTTTTGTAAGCGGCTCCATCAGCCGATATGTCATTCTGTGTTATGTGATAAATTCTACATGATTACATATTTTGTTTGATTTGAGAATAACGATGAAAAAGAATATTTCTGAAAGCTGTACTATGTATTTCCTCTTTATTTGATTTAAAAGTCTAAGACGATTATGTGTGCACTAAGGGTCTGAGGGTTCGCTCGGCCCTAAGTAAGGGTCGGGTGCCCATCACACCCTAGGGAGATTAGGGTGTGAAAGTTTCTCTGAAGGTGATAAGAATACAAGATACTTTCATAGTCTGGTAAAAGGAAGAAGGAAAAGAATCCAGATTAAGAGGATTAAAGATGATACTGGAAGTTGGCTAGAGGATGCTGATAGTGTTGCTGCTGAAGCTGTTAATTTTTTCCATAAGCAATTTACTCATGAGGAGGTTAGTGAAGATTCTCCAATTCTTAATCATATTCCGGAGCTGATTAGAGAGGAGGATAATATACTACTTGCTGAACAACCTACTATGGAGGAAGTACAGAAGGCAGTATTTGAATTAGATGGGGACAGTACTTGTGGCCCTGATGGATTTTCTGGTATATTTTATCAAAAGTGTTGGGAGGTGATCAAGGCTGATGTATTTAGTGTTGTTAAAGCTTTCTTTGAAGGACAGACTCTTCCCAAGTCAATCACTCACACTAATCTAGTTTTGCTGCCAAAGAAGAATGTTGTTGAGGCATTCTCTGATATGAGACCTATAAGTCTTAGCAACTTTATCAATAAGGTCATATCAAGAGTAGTTCATGACAGACTAGACAAGTTACTCACAAGGGTGATCTCTCCAAATCAATCTGGTTTTGTTAAGGGCAGGAATATAATTGAGAATGTATTGTTGACATAAGAAATTGTAACTGATATAAGGAAGAGAGGAAAACCAGCAAATGTTGTGATTAAGTTGGATATGACAAAAGCATATGATAGGGTCTCATGGTTGTACCTCTGCAAAATGATGGGAAAGATGGGATTCTCTTCAGTTTTCATTGACCTTATATGGAGGTTGTTGGCAAATAATTGGTATTCTGTACTCCTAAATGGCCAGGCACATGGTTTCTTTCATTCTACATGGGGTGTCAAGCAAGGGGATCCACTCTCTCCTGCTCTTTTCATTATAGCTGCAGAAGTTCTTTCAAGGGCATTAAATTCTTTGTTTGATCGGCCTGGTTTTGTTGGATATGGGATGCCAAAGTGGAGTGCTGAGCTGAATCATCTGGCATATGCAGATGATACAATCATTTTTTCTGCAGCAGATAACCAATCTTTACAGATGATCATGGATACTTTTCAGGAATATGAGAAAATATCTGGACAGCTGATAAACAAGAGGAAAAGTTCTTTTTATATGTTCAGCAAAGTATCAAATGAGTTAAGTCAGCAGGTTGCAGCAGTAACAGGATTTGTGAGGGGACAATTTCCTTTTACATATCTTGGAGTACCAATTACTCATGCCAGGAAAAGGAAAGTGGATTATACTGAATTATTGAAGAAAGTCAAAGACAAGTTACAAACTTGGAAAGGCAAGTTACTGTCTTATGGAGGAAAAGCAGTGTTGATTACAAGTGTCCTTCAAAGTATCCCAATTCATGTTCTAGCTGCTATAAGGCCTCCTAAATGTGTTATAAAGGAACTACACAGGATCTTTGCCAGGTTCTTTTGGAATAATAAGGAGGAAGGAAGATGCAGACACTGGCATCTTGGCTTAACATGTGCATTCCCAAACATGAAAGAGGTTTGGGTTTCAGGTCTATTTATGACATGTCCAAAGCTTTATGTGCTAAACTCTGGTGGAAATTTAGAGCCACTAGTTCTCTTTGGGCTAATTTCATGTGGAATAAATACTGTAAGAAGAAAATTCCTCAGGTGGTTCAATGGAAGGGAGGGTCACAAGTCTGGAAGATGATGTTGGAAGCAAGGGATAATATAGAGCAGGAAATCTGGTGGGAGCCAAAGATTGGAAGTTCAAACATCTGGTTTGACAATTTGACTAAGCTAGGTGCTCTTAGCTATGTGGTTCCCAGTCCTGGCAAATCAATGATCATGCTGAAGATGTTTCTGAGCTTATGTAAAATGGAGGATGGAATATCAGCAAACTCATGCAGCTGTTTCCTGAAGATATTGTGCAGCATATAATACAGTAAATTGACATTAAATATGCATCAAATGAATGGCACAGACCTTGGTGGATGATGACAAGTACAGGGAGGTTTACAGTAAGTAGTGCATGGCAGTTATTGAGACAAAAATCTAATGTAACAGTGCCATTTCAGAATATGTGGATCAAAGGTGTGCCTTTTAAAATTTCATTCTTCATGTGGACATTGTGGAAGTTTAAAGTGCCAATTGATGAAGTGGTGGAAAGTATTGGCATTCCAATAGTCTCAAAGTGTTGTTGCTGTCATACTGCTCAGATGGAGACTATAAACCATTTGTTTCTGTGTGGAGATTTGTCTACAAAGGTATGGAGATACTTTAATATGGGGGCTGGATTGAGCATGAATTGTATTCAGGTCAAACATGCCATAAGAAGTTGGTGGGAAGCAAAATGCCATTTTAAAATGAAGACAATATACAAAGCAGTGCCTGCTTTTATTGTGTGGCAAATATGGAAGTGGAGAAACAATAGGCTTCATGGTGGTAATATGAATCTGAATAGAGTGCTATATGACATAAAACTGAACATTTATATGTTATGTGAAGTTCAGTTTCCTGGGCTGAATATTCCAACTAGATGGCATCAGATTATTAAGTTTTTTGAAGGATATAAGCCTACTGTTATATGTAGAATTATTAAATGGATGAGACCTGCATCTGGATTCTACAAGTGTAATACTGATGGAGCTGCTAAAGGAAATAAAGGACCAAGTTCTCCTGCTTTTTGTATCAAAAATGAAGAGGGAGATTTGGTGTATGCAACTGCTAAAATTTTGACAGGTGGAACAAATATTGTGGCTGAGGCTGAGGCTATTATAATGGGATTGAGGTACTGTGTGGAAAAGCAGCTTTTTCCACTGATTATAGAGACTGATTCCATGACCATGAAGAAGATTTTAAATGCTGAATGGAAGATCCCTTGGTGCATTTCAATGTTGGTGGACGATATCAAGAGGATGATGTATGATCAAAGAGAATCTGTGGAGCATATACATAGAGAAGGAAATGGGCTTGCAGATTTTTTAACTAACTTAGTTTTTGTTTTTGCAGGTTCAGTTCAGTTTCATAATTTTCAGGAATTACCAAGTCAAGCTAAGAGGATTCTGAATATGGAGAAAAGAGGAATTCCTAACTTGAGAATAAGAACCCTTCAAGACAAAGCACCAGATTAGTCCTTGACAACAGAACTGTAAACTATTACTGAGTACAGTTTTCCAACAGATTGTGAGTATCTGCAGCATTTGTATTAGGGTGGTATCAGTGTGCTTGGCATGCTCATTCCTTAGTATAAATGGTGTGATGCTCATGATCTAAGTAGCAGATTGTACTATTTATGGATCAAGTACTATAGAGGCCTGGTTTTCATGCAAAAGGTCAAGCTAGGGAGAGTTTGAACATTGAAAGGAAAAGGACAGCCTATGAAAGAGCACCAGGTTGATGAACAAGATTTGTAGAAGAGTCATATTCAAATGTTGTATGAACTAGCATAGACAGATGCAGTAACTATATTAAGGTGGTATCATTTCTTAATATGGAAGCTACACAAGTCCAGGCTAGGATTCATGATCTTTTGACAATGGTACAAAGTTGAGAGTGGTTTTTGCTTCCATACAGATGCTGGTTTCTACAGAAGAACACAACTATATTTAAGTGGCCCGAAGAATGATTCAACTGATTTGAAACATTCCACCTGTGAAACTTTGAAGGTGTGATAGATGTTATCAAGTCAAGGCCCTTGGATTATTAGTTGTTAATAGTCTGTTTCAAACTAAATCTGTATTTCTATTTTCCACTTGTTGATTTTCTTTTCTGTTGTTGTTTTATTTATTTGATCAATCACTTTTGGATTGATATGTACATATTTTGTTTATCAATAAATTTCCACCTTTCTGGTGGTTTTTCTTAAAAAAAATAAAAAAAGTATGCCCTAATAGCCATGTGTAGCACCTCGTGCCTCTTAACAAAGTTACGTTCATGATTCGAGACTTAGAAACCAAGAAGCGAAGTGGTTAGATTAAAATTTCCCTTAGAAAGATAAAAGTACATTTTATGTCAGAATGTACGAGCCGTACTTCTTGGACGTACCTCACATGGGAGAAAACAGAGCCACTGGAATTTGGCATTCCTAGTACGGCCTGAATGTATGGGCCGTCCTTTTTGGCCATTCAATTTATATGGAACGTTCTTTAAAGTACGGGCTATACTTTTCATCACGTACCTCACTGACTAAAAATCGTAGCTTCTGGAAATTAACACGTGAGGTATGTCCATAATGTACGGGACGTACAATAATGTATGGGTCGTATATTGTGCCCATACTTCTTCCCGCTTTAGTATAAGTATAAATACGCGGTTTCAGTTTTTAATCCCACTTTTCATATTCTCAGGCCCTAGCACGAAGTTTTTCTTCTCCTACCATCAAAGATAAACTACGGTAAGCCTATTCCAAGCCTTTCAAGTGAATTCTAACATGTATCCGTGATTTCTAAACAAGAATCCATTGTTCCTAGCCTAGGGTTTTCAAGAAAACCCATCTAAGGGATTCAAGATTAAGACTTTTGGATTCTTCTCCAAGTTCATACCATTAGGTACAAGTTTTGGAGCATTAACAGGTATGTCGAGTTTCTATCTATCTGTGGGAACATCGTTGTTCTTCCCTACACCACGTTCTTCCATGATTATACGAATTTTTACCCTAAACTAGGGTTCTAGACATGTTCATGATAACCCTAAGTACATGTACCATGATATACCATGTTTACTTTAACAGTTCGTTATTGTGTTCTTCATATTTCCTTTTAGTTATCGAGAATCTATTCGTAATTCATGAAAACTCATACTTTGCATTCCATGGGTTCTTAAATGCAAGATATGAACTTTTATGTTTATTTTGATGAACTTCTACATCCTTCCATGTTTTCATACTAGTTATACTATATATCTATCTTGATGTTAGAATACAATCACGAATCATGTTTACAATCATGTTTATATAATTAATGGGATACTAAGCCAATTATATCAATGTTCATGTTTTGGAGTTGCACAGATTACCAAGAGTGTTTAATACTTGAAACTATGTATGCCAGCATAGGATGAGGATCACTCCGCCCAGTTGGGATGATTCCTTCTTGTTTACCCATTGCGGGTGTTGACACCTAATTTTCACCTCATAAGATGTGTATTTTAATTTTAATATTTCCCTAGCCAAAGACGAAGTAAGGATGCACCCTTTAAAAATTAAAATTTCAAAAAAACATCCCGACAAAATTTCACAAATGATGTTTAATTATTATTTCCTAAAATAATTGACAATTACAAGAAATATGAGTTATTTATATTCATCCCGCTCCATCTAGTCCAGAAAAATTGTTAATTTAAATGACGTATGAATTACAACTCATTTTTTATCGCATTTTTTCATATTTAAAATATTGCTCGGACCTATGTCAATATTGGGCTTGTTTTAAAGCTAATATTTTAACTTTGATAGTTTTAATTTTTAATTAGCCTAAATAATTATTGTACTTAGTAATATGTGTATTTATAATATATAGTTTATATTGATTAAATTAGAGAGGGGGGGGGGGGGGGGTGATAAGTTTGTGAAAACAAACTTCACCCTCATCTCTTATTTCATTTGTTACCCACACCCTTTACTCGGCTGAACTTGGCGATTTGGGGTTTTTCCTCTAGGGTTCCACCACTGTGGTGATTTCATGGTGATTCACGGCTATTTTGTGCTGGACTTTTTAGGGCTTTTATGCACAATCACGAGTACTCGTGATTTCTAGGTTTAATTTCATTTGAATTTTATTTATTCATCCCAAATTGAATCATGTTTAAGGATGTTACTCGGATTCCCTCATGTGTATGGTTACCATGGGCAGGGCCACCATATGCAGTCAATCTAGGGGAAATTTCCTAGATGGTTAACGGTTTGAGTACAAAATTGGGGATTTTATCTTCATTGTACCATTTGGTACTATTGTACCGTTAGAATGGTACAAAATTTGTTATACTTGTACTATCCTAGTATTTTATGCTTCTATTAGATTTTATGTGGATTTTAGGGTACAATTAGTTGGTATTGTTTGTTGTCTTATCTGATAAAATTTGAAATTTGAGGATAAGGTACAAAAATTGGGATTTTGGGGGGAAAATTTTAGGCCTAGGTGTCCTTGTTTCATTCCTAGGATTCCCTATAATGAAAAGTCTATAAATAGTAAGTAGAAGGGAGAAGAAAGGACCCTTTTTCGGAAATTCAGAATTTATTCCTAAAAATAATCAAAATGTTAGCTATACACTATATACAGTCAAGAAAATACTACAAAATTTATAAATATACAATCAATATACACAAAATATATAAGAGGAAAAATATAAAGAAAGGTGATTTTTTGAAGATCAAAGGGGTTTTGTAACGACCTGTCTGGTCGTTATTTAATATTTCACGAAACCATGCCCAATCTAGGTCGAGGATTGTAAATAATAAGCTCCATGATGTGTTTTGAGAGTTAAGAGTGGGAAAAAATTAATTTTGGAAGGATTTAGAAATTTCAGGCCAGAAAATAAAGCAGATCGTTGTAGCGGTTAGTGGACCGCCATAGCGGTACTGCTATGAGTCCCCTGCAAGTCATGGCCATTGAGCAAAGACATTAGATAACGTGTATGTACAATGTGTTTGGGCCCTGCATCTCATTTGCATTGCACTACATCTCGTGATTTTATGTTATACATGTGCGTACTACTGTCGTTAACATTGCTCATTTATTCCATGTGTGCTGTTGAGAGTCTGGTAGAGAGGGGGTTACACAAGGTAAGTGTAGGGTTGGCTGTCAGATAGTGATTTATTTTCCTGGATACATTGTATTATAGTAGTAATGTGAGTAGGTGAACTTTTTCAACAACAAGGGTAAAAGTATAGCATACGGTGAGTAGGAGAGCGAGAGTTACTAGGTTGGATGAAGGTAGGGAATGGTTATGATTTAGTAGAATACCTTATATTTTGGAAATAAAATAAGTGAGCTTCGAGGGTAACAAGGCATGCAAGTTAATGTTGTAGTAATCCTTATTTAGAATTTTGAAGTTCATTGACTTAACTACTTGTCTTATTGACTTTATATTGTGTTGCGTGAACTACTCTTAGTCGACCTATGATGCTTACCAGTAGGTGTGGTGTACTGATACTACTCTTTCTACGTCCTTTCTGGGTGTAGATGTGTTGCAGGTCTTACCTGAAGTTTCGCCGAGTGGATCTATCGGATATTCTTCTACAACTTCGCCTATCTCACTTCCGGCGGAGGCTGTGTCATTTATTCTATCTTCTTGTACTTTAGGAGTCCTTGTACCTGTCTAGACTAGATCCCGGGGATTTATTTCGGATTTATTTGTATTGAAAAGAGTCTATAAGAAGTGTCTATTTTAAATCTTGTAATTTTAAAGATGGTTGTCTCATGTTTTTAAGTGTTGGGTTGTCAGTAAGGGTTCGCCTACTAAAGGTTAGTAATATGGTAGGTGCCTGCACGACCCGCGGCTTGGGTCGTGACAGTTGGTATCAGAGCCCTAGGTTACCGGTCTCACAAGTACAAGAGCAAATGTCTAGTAGAGTCTTGCAGAATGGTACGATGTCGTCCGTACCTGTCCGCAAGAGGCTATTGGGTATCTAGAAGTTTCTTTTTGTTCATTCTATCATGCCACCCCAATATGTCATCCCCTAGTTGGATCTAATTAGTATCTGGTCGATTCCAGTTGGTATCTTGACTGGCTAATTGGTATCTGTCGATTCCAATTGGTGTTTCTCTATTTCGACTCAAGGTAGACCAACCATAAGTAGGTGCGTAAATAATTGTGTGACCAAGTGAAAGTTCCATAGTAATGTTGGTGTTGTAGACTGGGTGATTATTCTGGGCCCATTAGCGAAGTTAATAGCGCATTCATACTTACGTGCTAAGCAATTTAGTGAACCCCTACGCGATCTGGGTTGGAATACCGGGAAAACCAAAAATATTCAGTCACTGGCACTGTAGTACCATTGTAGCGGTCCAAAGACCACTATAGCAGGCCCAGAATTTCTCCCAGGGCCGCTATAGCGGTGCACTTACCGCCATAGCGGTACCGCTGCAGCGATCAAGTGACCGCCATAGTGGTACCATCTGACCAGTAGCCTCCTCCTTTCGCCCCTGTTTTTACAAGTTGTGTAGTTCATCAACAAAGCAAGAATAAATCAATTTCCAAAATGGACACATCCATAAAAACATCTGCCCCACGAGGGCAATTGTCTTACGAGCACCCTTAAACCGAGGCACCCGCATCAAAACAACCAAAATAAATAGTATTCAAATATGTCAAACACAACCAAAGCAATAAATTGTCTAAACATCAAAGCCCAACACGGGCAAATGATAACCCAAGTTGATTAAGGGGGGGGGGGGGGATCTCTAAACCACTCCTCGGCTAGTCGCCTCATCGCCCCCATCCTCCGAGTCACTAGAGTCCTCGCTACCAAGTCCGGACTCGCTGAGGAAAGAGAATTGGGAGGCGTCTCTGGTAGACACCTTGGGAGGCTTCACCTTCTGGACTAGGGCCTTCAAGACACTCTTGATGCCCTTCCACATCTTCACAAATATCTTGTCCCTAGCCCGACTCTTTTTCTTCTCTTTGTCCAAATCCTCCTGGAGATCCACATGGGCCTGAGCGAAGGATTCATAGGCGCCCTCCAAGGCATCTACAGCCTCTCTCATCTTGGTCTAGGTCTCCATGTAACTCTTCATTTGCTCAGTAGTAAAATAGCTAGTACCCGCAGCACTGCTAGACGACACGACCTCTATGGAAGGTCGTGAAAACCCCATCATGGCCGCCCTTACCGCAACCATATCAGCCTCTATGTGCTCTAGGGTACCCGAGGTCTGTGACTGACCGCTCCCATCTGGTGGGCCACCGCTATCCTCGCTGTCATCTGAGCCAGTCCTTTTCCTCTTGACCCTGCCCTATGACCCTTTGACCTTCAATGGTTCTAAGGTAATATCGCACTCCACATAGCGGTCCCCAGGCTCCGTAGGCACCCCGACATTACGATAGAGATGGGTAATCAGGGAAGGAAACATCAAGCTCGGGCCAGCCTTGGCTATAAAACCCTGCCACTCTTCGATCACCTGCATACCCACATTCACAGGCACACCATCCAGAATGCAAGCCACCATGAGGGCCCGTGGGTAAGTGACATCAGCAGTATTGCTCGAGGGGTGAACCCGCTGGGAAACGAGGTTTAGCCATCTCCGAGCCTCAGTAGTAAAGTGTCAGCTCTTTATAGCCAATCGTGAGACAACCCAAGTAGCCTTCTTCCTCTTCGATTCTCGTACCGACATCCTTACTAGCCACAGTCCGTTACGTTCAACATCCTTGGCCCGAAGGTCATCCTGTGCTGGGTTAGGCAGCCGTGAACGTCATTGATGGCCTCGACACTCACCATCACTGCGACCCCCCCGAATAGTAATCTGCGGCTGCAGGGCTGTCAATCCAGAGTGGGGAGGAGAGCATAAAATTCCCTGACCCAATTACAGTTGACATCGTCGGGCTCCTCAACTAACTGGGCCCAACCAATATGATGTAGGGTTTGATAAATTTTGAGGCCATTTCTTCGTCCCGGTCCATAACGAAAGCCCTTTCATAAAGCATACTTTTGGTCTGCTGCTCCATGAAACGCCACTTGCAAGTGTTGTTGGTGAACCTGATATATGCGGGGGGAGCCAGGGGTTGTTGCCCTTGTTGTTGTTGTTGTTGATCCGCCATGATAAGTGAGAGAGTTAACCTAAAAAAGTCAAAAAGCGGAGTTAGAATAGTGTGCCATAAAGAATTAACGGTGATAAGCTATGTATGAAATAGTAGAAAAAGTTAAAAATTTGATTCTGCCTGAAGCAGCTCTGTTGCGATGGTCGTATGGCCGCTGCAGCAAAGCCGCCATAGCGATAAAAGGATAGCTACAGCGGCCAAGGCATCACCATAGCGGTGCTTTGTCGCTGTAGCAGGCTTGCTATAGCGAGAAGGTCACCGCTATAGCGGCCACCTCCCAGACTCGATGGGCCGCTCCCAGTGATGGTTCCATCGCTATAGCGGTACCGGTGTAGCGGTGGAAGGAGCACCGCAGCGGTCCCACCTTTTTTCAGTTCGAAAAATTCCTACCCCAACCCTATTCCAAACCCAAAATTTTCACCATGGTTTCCCCGTTGTTGTCAAGGATCAAGTAGCATGATAGCATGCATGAGTTTTATAACTTGTTCTACTTATTTCAACTACCATAAATACCAAAATTTTGAGCAAGAACACCAAAATGTGCACCACTACAAATCGTCCCACCCCAACATAAACTACCCCATATTTAGCAGATCTTTAGTATAAAGTGTTGCTAAGACAATGTGAATTAACCCCCCATGATCCAAGGAACTACCCTCCCCAAGGACCAAAAATCCCTTTTTGTCTATAAAATCAAATTTCTTCCGAATCTAGCAAGTTAAGCAAGGATTTTTAGAAATAAAAAGCCATATACCAGGTATAGGTTAGTAAAAGAGAGCATATACCTTGAAATGGGGGGAGATCTGCAAGCCTGACAGGGGGAAAATGAAATTTTTGATATAGAAGAAACTTTTGCTTTTCAAATTTTGTTTAAGGATTTTGGTGAATGGTAAGGGGTAGGGTGGTTATAAGGGAGTAGGGAGGGAGATGAGGGGTTGAGAAGTGAATAAGGGGGGAATAATTTTTTTGGGAAATGGAGAGGTTTTCGGTTATGGGGGTATGAGGGAAGTGGGAGGGGTAAACTAAACTCAGTTCACCCCCTTTATTTTTTTGATTCTGCCCGATGATCGCTGTGGGCGGCGCTTGGACCGCTGCAGCGGTACCGCCATAGCAGTCCTCTGGCCGCTATAGCAGTGGCAGTGAAACATTTTCGTTTCGTTTATTTTATTTGTCGTTCATTCTTTCCCCATAGCAATGGCTCGAAACCCTGTTCTCGTGGGGTATGACCCAGGAAAGGGACCCTTACCTCACCCGACCCGTTCGAGGACGAACGATAGTTTAATTGGTATCTGGTGTAACCACCCGTCCGATCGTTATTTAATATTTCGTGAAACTATGCCCAATCTAGGTTGAGGATTGTAAATAATAAGCTCCATGATGTGTTTTAAGAGTTAAGAGTGGGAAAAAATCAATTTCGAAAGGATTTGGAAATTTCGGGCCAGAAAATAAAGCGGACCGCTATAGCGATCAATGGACCGCCATAGCGGTCCACGCGGAACAGTAGCCCGAATTTCTGTACTTAGTCTATTTTTCTCTCCCTTTTTAACAAAAGACTCTCAAGGGCTGCTCTTAGGGTTCCTCATGAAAGAAAAACCATGGACCCCAAGAAAAAATGAACCCTTCTAATTTCTTTTCCACCCTTCCCTACGAACATTATTGCTCATGGCATCGTATAAAGGCTAAGCAGATGAGAAATTCTTGGAGAATCAAATATCTGTTCGTCAAAGAGGTAGGTTATGGTTTACTTTAGTTAGACTTTGATTAGCGAATCGTATATACACTTAGAGTTGACGGAAGAATGCATGCTTAGGTCTTCGGACATGGAGTTTGGATGGATGGACTTGTTAATGTGACTAAAATATGGTATAATTATGGCTATAATAATAATGATTTAGTTTAATAGGAAGTGATGTTATCGCTAAGGAGATACCTCGTGTTTACTTTTATGCAACCCTAGAAGGGGGTGAATTCCATCTGTATGTTCTATTTTGGTGAACGTTCGTAAGTTGTTTCCTTGAAAATAAGAGGTTGTATTCAAAGAATTATATTGAGTTGGGTTTACATTACGCTCATCAAGAGCTGGAATTATGATTGATTTGTCATGTAGTTTCGTGCATTGCACTGCATGGTTTATGCGGAGATACAGGTAACAGGCAAGGCTGAGTATGAGCATTGTGTTATCTGGCATTGTGGCCATTGAGCTGAGTACATGAATTACATATATGTATAGATTTGGATCCGCGACCGATCTTCATTCCGGGGCTAAGGTTTGTGCTCGGGTCCGAGGAGTATTTCAGAACGAGTGGTACATAGACACCATGGGTCCCCTGCAGGTCATGGCTACTGAGAAAAGACATCAGATAGGGTGTATGTACAGTGTGTTTAGGCCTGACATCGCATTTGCATTGCACTACATCTCATGATTTTATGTTATACATGTGCGTACTACTGTCGTTAACATTGCTCATTTATTCCATGTGTGCTGTTGAGAGTCTGGTAGAGAGGGGGTTACACAAGGTAAGTGTAGGGTTGGCAGTCAGATAGTGATTTATTTTCCTGGATACATTGTATTATAGTAGTAATGTGAGTAGGTGAACTTTTTTAACAACAAGGGTAAAAGTATAGCATACGGTGAGTAGGAGAGCGAGAGTTACTAGGTTGGATGAAGGTAGGGAATGGTTATGATTTAGTAGAATACCTTATATTTTGGAAATAAAATAAGTGAGCTTCGAGGGTAACAAGGCACGCAAGTTAATGTTGTAGTAATCCTTATTTAGAATTTTGAAGTTCATTGACTTAACTACTTGTCTTATTGACTTTATATTGTGTTGCGTGAACTACTCTTAGTCGACCTATGATGCTTACTAGTAGGTGTGGTGTACTGATACTACTCTTGCTACGTCCTTTCTGGGTGTAGATGTGTTGCAGGTCATAGCTGAAGTTTCGCCAATTGGATCTATCGGATATTCTCCTACAGCTTCATCTATCTCACTTCCGGCGGAGGCTGTGTCATTTATTTTGTCTTCTTGTATTTTAGGAGCTCTTGTACCCGTCTAGACTAGATCCCGGGGATTTATTTGTATTGAAAAGAGTTTGTAAGAAGTGTCTATTTTAAATCTTGTAATTTTTAAAGATGGTTGTCACATGTTTTTAAGTGCTGGGTTGTCAGTAAGGGTTTGCCTACTAAAGGTTAGTAATACGGTAGGTTCCCGCACGACCCGCGGCTTGGGCCGTGACAGGTTTAGTTGCTTGAAGTTGGAATTTCAATCCCCATTTTGGTCTTTGCATTGCCCCAATAAGAGGTAACTTCTTATTTCAAACCTTATTATATTTTTTGTCATGATTATTTACTGTTTAGGCTTGTTTGTTATTCAAAAATGCTATAAACGATTAGCTTAGTCCTATATGTTGCTATTCTATTATGTTTTTGTTATGCAAGGTTATAAAAATAAGTTAAGGTTTAAATTATGTCACATTAAGTAGATAGTATAACCTGTTAGTTAATAAAATGTGAAGAGTGGTTGAAGAATAGGATTTTGGAAATTTTGAGTTAGAACTGCATAGTCTTTAGTTCAAGGATAAGTTAAATGAGGTGGTGTGATGGGAATCCTAAATTGCTAAATCTGTGTTAAGTTTTTTTTAATATAGTCATACTTTTTCCCCTTTTTTTTGTTTGAAATGGTGATGTTTAGAAACTATTTTAATGAAACAATAATATATAGTTACTACTTTAGTAAAGGTGAAGTTACTTTCAAGGTCTGTAAATAATTTTGTGGCTTACCTTAGATGCTGGACTTTATCTTGCTTCAACTTAGCTAAATATGATTTCTTTTAGCTTAAGTCCATTTTTAGAATACTATGCTTGTTTGATATGTTTAAACTGCCTCAAATAAGTAAGCATTTTCCCTTGAAATGAATCATGGAAGTTACTTGTTAAGTTTTGAATGAAGTTCCTTGAAGATTGAATGTCCTGAGTTTGTTTTGTTCGAATGATTGAGTTCTGTCACTCCCTTTTGTTGTCAACACTGTTAAAACATGACACGCAGTAGGATAAGTGAGCCTGCTTACTTGGCCTTTGTGTGACCTATTGTGTGCCTATCTTAATGTGTCTTTTTGACCTCAGAATAGATTCATTAACTTTTTATAAGTCATTTTTCCTTAAAACTGGCAATCCTTGTGAAAAATTGATTGACTATGTGATTTGAAAAGTGAAAAACCTACTTTGTAATTTGTTTTTTAGATCAAGCTGAGTTCATTTAGGTGTTGTTTGGGATCATTATGATCCATTTAGGATAGAACTTGCCTCTGAATGTTGCTGTCAACCTTTGCTAATAGCTTGACACTTTCCAGAACTTGTCTTTTGAAAATTGAACCTGTTATTTGCCAGATATAGGCCTTAGAGACTAAAAGCGGTAAAAAAAAAAATTATTTTGACTAAAGAATAGCAAATGTGATTGAATATCATTATAACTTGCACTTTCTTGCTTATTTTCCCAGTTTGAGAATCTAAAATTAGGTGAAGCCCTCTTCTGTGCCAAGAACTATTCCTATATCATCCTTGTTAATTGTTGCCTTGCAACTTAGAATAACTATTGAACCTGCACTATTGAATCCTGTCCTATTTGCTTTGTTTACTAAGTTAGTTAAATAAGTGGAACTGACAAGAATAAGAACTATTAGCCTTTTGTGAAACTGATAGTACTAAACTGTCTGTGAATTTGTTTCTCTCATTTCTCCTTGTTGATTGATTTGAAACACTTAGAATAGGTGAACTTGTCTTAAAAGATAAATGACTGAAATGGTAAGAGTAAAGATTGAAACTTGTTACTCGTATTAAAAATTGATTGCAAAGAAATTTGAAAAAAGGAACTGTAAGTTGAAAATATGAGATGCTCCTTATCCTGTTGATTAACTGGGCTATTCCTCAATCTTACTTAGTGTGTTCTTTTGTACGACACTGTACATTTCCTGAATCCTTTTTGGGATTGCATAGTTATTTGATTAGGAAATACTTATAAGAGCATAATGCAGTTCCGTTTTTTTCTTCTTTGTTGTGTATTATTGTTCCATTTAGGATAACTGCTAGGTAGGGACTTTGCTTATGAATCACTATTTTTCCCACATGGCACCTACTTGAAACTGCTTAAAATTGCGAAAAAAGGCTTCACTTAGCCAATTTAGAAGACTGTCTTTGTGAGTTTTGGAACAGCTTGAGACTGAAAAATGCATTTTTTGAAAACCTGAAAGATTTGCATATTACCTGAATAATTTCTATTTGACATCAGTCTGAATTTGAACTCTAGGTGTACCTTTTGCCTGGCATCATCCCTGAATCCTTTCAAAAATAGGCTAGTTTAAATTGAAAATCTTGTCTGTGACTGAGTCTGTGGAACTTTCATGTCAGCTTTAGAATTGCAAAGTTTATTTTGGAAAACCTTGTCAATTCTGTGAGGTCTCATTTAGGCTACGTTGATCATGTCCTATTTGGATAACAATTTCACATAAAATCTGCTCTTTGCATTGTGTTTGGACACTGGTTCTTGTGGCTTTTTTTGATTTGAGATCGTTTGTTCTTTGCTAAGTGTTTGCTGGAATACTACTTGTTTTGCTTGCCTGAGTTGTTGGCCTCAAATCCATGGCCTTGACTGTTTATATGCTTAATTATTAGCTAAGTTTTGAAGTAGCCTAAACCTGGAAAAGTTTGGGCATTTCTGAAAATTGAAATATCCTATGAAGTAGTTTAAATGGGGTGTTTGAGAGGAGTGAATATAGACGAGTATATAGTGTATATGGGTGGTATATAGAGGGTATGCCTTTCAAGGGGTTTTGCTCTCCATATGACGGTATATCACATAGTATACCAGGTATATTACAATTTGACACTTAGAAAAAATCATGCCTAGGTGATAATTAGGGCCAGTTGGGCCTAATTAGTACTTCAGTGGATATATATTTGACAGAAATGTCCCTTTTGCATAAACTGTCCCTTTCCCCATTTATTCAGTGATTATGGGCTTGGCCCAATTCTATTGTAATTTAATTTTTGGCTTTGTAATTTAATTTATGTCCTTAAGTCAAATACTAATGCAATGTATACCCGTTTTATTTGTAAATCCCCCATCCGTTGGTGGGTTCAACGAGGCCCTATAACTTTCCTAGATCGAGTTGACCTCAACCATGGAAGGACTAAGCATTTGGAGCGGACATATTCTTTATACGCATTTTTTTGTTGGGCTTGGTAGGCCCAACTCCCTATCTCTTATTACTTATTTGTCAAAATTGATGAAAAATGTGTTTTATTGGAACCTTTAAAAATTGTCAGGTATTAGAATCGCCAAAAAACCATTTTTCAATACAAAACTGATTTTTGACAAATACTAGCATGCAAAAACATTTTTGAGACTCAAATTGCTACTTATGAATAAAAATGGACATTTCCTTTAAATGAAAACACGATTTTTGGACAAAAAATGGACTTGACTAATTTTATAGACTTGAGACAAAAAATGATTGTGGACCGTGTACATGTGGACATTTTGGACAAAATATGGACTTAGACTTTTTTGAATTAATTTTGACTAAAAGACTAAAAGTTAATGTAAAATATGGTTAAAATATGGATAATAATAGTATGCCAAAAGATGATTTTTGTAAAGCTTAAACTAAAAGCTCTTTTCTAAAACTCGGGTGGGCTTACATGGTGTTCTACTTAGGTTAACGCCTTCGGATTTTAACCTAGGTGGTTTACTCCGAAACCCAAAACACCCAATTTTGGGCAAAACTCTACCACTATTATTTCTTGAAAGTGTTGTATTTTTGCATAAATGACTAACCTTTATTTGCAGAAATATAAACAAAAGCAGTTTTTATCAAAAATAATTTATATTTACAAAACATATTAGAACCCGTAGGTCAATCGTATTTTACGGATCCTTAATACCGGGGTGCCGAACACCTTCCCCGGTGATCACCAGAATCCTTACCTAGGCTTTGGTATAGATTGGTTTCTTTTAAAATTTAGCCGTTTTAAATGAACCCTTTCGAACTGGTTTTTCTAACTTACCTATTAGGTGGCGACTCTAAAACAATGTCCATTTAGAGCCCCATCCACGTAGAAGTATATTTTTCCTTTTTTCCGGTACGATTGACAGCCATACTTCCCCAAGATATTTTCCTTTTTAAATGAGACGAATGCAAATCCGAATCGAAAAAAATAGAACCGCTACAGATGGAGACTCTGCTGGGGAAAATTTAAGGTTCTAACAATAAGGCTTCCAATAATTTGTTTGCTTTGTATGATATAAATTGTTTAAGTGATATAAACTGCTTATGTGTTTAAATTTTAGCAAAATATAACTGTCATTCATGCATGCATACTCCGCCACTCCTAGCATTTATTTATACTTTGTTCCAAGGGTGACGATGCGGGATGAGCTGCTATCATACCTCCATTAAAAAACCCTTTTGCTATCTTTTTTTGGCGGTCTCTAAGGTAGAGTGGGCATGCGGTCATCCCACGGCCTTAGGGAACCCACTACCAGCTTGTCTGCTTGGGTAACCTGTGTCATTTGCTTGAAAAACCACTCTAGAATAACTAGTGTAGAGCGAAGCCAAATCCTTACTGGTTGTAACGACCCTTCCGGTCGTTATGGGAATTTAGGACTACATTGGGAATTCCGAGGCCGCGGGTAGGTTCGTAGGCTGTCTTTTTGTATGTATGTATAATTTATGTTGTGTTTTGAAGCCTTGGATGAAATGTGGGGTGATAGGGGGAAAACTGGACAAAAAGCCGACCTCACTGCCCAAAATGGACCGCTACAGCGGTGGGACTATCGCTGCGGCGGTACCGCTATAGCGGTGCCTCAACCGCTACAAACGGCCATCCATTTCTTTGGTGGCCGTTGTGGTGGACGGTGGACCGCTATGGCGGTACCGCTATAGCGGTGAACCGACCGCCATAGAGGTTAGGTGGGATAGTTGGGGACCGCTGCAGTGGCGGAGCGACCGCCGCAGCGGTCGACGGGAAGCAGTAGTCGGGTTTTTAATGCCTTAGTTTTATTTTCTAATTCATAATACCCCAACACACTTCCCAACAAACACTTAGAGAGAATTTTCAAGCTAGGGCAAGACAATCTTGTGAGGTAAGTTCCATTGCTTTTTATTCTATCATTCCTTTTCCCTTCATTATTGTAATCATCTCCATGGGTCTTTAATGGTGAAATTGAAATAGAAACCCTAGTATATTAATAAGCCTTCTAAACTTGATGGGTTATGGTTATTATTGCTTAGTTATCATCTAAATGCATTGGTTAGTTGCGATTGATCATAAAATGAATAGTTAGAGACATAAACTAAGTGATTGGAGACCTAGGGTTCTATAAAAATGGTGTCTTTGCCATAGAAAGCTGTTGTAATAGGAATGTTTGATAGAATGTGGTAGAAATTAATGGTTTATGAATATTAAAGAATTTTGATAGGTTGTCTATCACCTATAAAATCATCCACCCTTAGAATGGGGAGAGGGAAGGGTATTTCTTGCCTTGGTATTTGCAAATTGAGCAATGTGACTCATTGAGTCTTCTATTTCTAGACCGTGAACGTATTGAGGCTTTAAGGAACGTAAAGGCTGTGGCAGGGTGACAGGCATTGTTCCAGCTCTACTCTGAGGTAGGTTACGGTTTACTTGAATTAGACTTTGGTTAGTTGAATGTATGTTTGAGATTTCATTAGGAGAAAGCATGTATAGTATTCATTACCTGATATTGTGTGGTTAAGCTCCTATGTGCTTGTGATTGAATGTTGTGTAGGCTTCATGCCATTATTCGTAAGTGATTTAATATGCAGTAGATGTATTGTGATGAGAAGTTAATATAGTTTTCTCGAGGATATTGTGATATGAAATGATGAGGTGAATGTGGATATTGAGAAGGTAAGAAACACTGTTCTATAAAAGGTGTGACCAGGCACACATGTGGCCTACATTATAGGCTCGTGGTTCGAGGATAGTTCCAGATTCGAGAGGTATATTATTATATCCCGCGTCCGAGGTTCGTTCCGGAGCGGAGGTTGTGTTTGGGTCCGAGGAGTGTTTCGGAATGAGTGGTACATGGACACCATGGGTCCCCTGCAGTCATGACTACTGAGCTATGACATTAGATAGCATGTGTGTCCAACGAGTGAGGGTATATTGCTACACCTCTCGTTTTCGTTGTAGGAGAACTTATGCTTTCCTAGTCAGGTATGCCTTTGGAATAGAGACCCGAGCCCGATTTTGGAGGTAGAAAGTGTCTTTCCTCGTGTACAAGGGTACCAACAGGTATTCCAGGCAATTTATAGAGTTAGAAGTTGAACGAATCGAATCGACGCGATCTGATTTGGACCTGAGAAAATCTGCAGACACCAGTCATCGTCGGTGGGTCGTCGACATGCGGCGTAGACAGGGTTCCGTAGCCTTGCATCTGCAGGCGCAGGTGGACGGATCAAGTCGACAGACCGTCGACACATCGACGTGTCGTCGACCCGCTCGTCGAACCGCACCGCTGTAGCCTTTTTAATTCTGAGTATAAATATGTGGTTCACGACTTTATTTCCCATTTTCCTCCATTCCAAGTCACAGAAAAACCCTAATATTTCTCTCCCAACATTTTATACAATATTAGTGGAGATTGGTAAGATCCGAGCCCCGTGAACCCGTGCTTGTGAAGAAGAAGGTTGTTTCTAGGGTTTGTTCAAGTTGTGAAGCTTAGGGAGTTGGAGTTGAAATTGATCTTTGGAATCTAAGACCCCCTCAAGGTATGTGAATGATTTCTACCCTTGTATTTGAGTTTATTATCAAGAGTTTT
Organism: Lycium barbarum; assembly: GCF_019175385.1. Taxonomy (NCBI): domain Eukaryota; kingdom Viridiplantae; phylum Streptophyta; class Magnoliopsida; order Solanales; family Solanaceae; genus Lycium; species Lycium barbarum. Next base: position 79,165,066 of record NC_083347.1, on the reverse strand, counting down.
AGTGATTTTAAGTAGAGAGAAGATAGCTATGGAAGGGGTAAGTTGATGAGGGATAATATAGTGATTTGGGGTTGTTTTAAGAGATGGTTGGAAATGGATTTAATTATATTTTGATATATATATATATATATATGTGTGTGTGTGTGTGTGTGTGTGTGTGTGTGTGTGTGTGTGTGTGTTTTCATTGTGTTGTGGGTATTGTGGATAATGTTGGATCATATGAGAAGTTGAAGAGTTGTAAGCTTACAAAGGAAATTATTGTCTATAATTCGTTAAGCTTTACGCGTATTTGAGGATGGTTAGTAAGCGAGGTAAATGGTATAATTAAGGCCTACGTTATCTTAATTGTAGAATTACAAGTTCGAGAGGTGGAAGTTGGGTGATTGGATATACGTCAAGGTATGTAAGACTATTCTTTCCTTCTTTTGGCATGATCTTACGATACGAACCAACAAACGAGTAAGAAAGCTTCCATATTACTCTACTCTTAGAAGCATAGGGAGTACTTGAGTCATTGATGTTCATGTGCCCCGTTTATGATTTCTCCTTCTGTTTATAGGTCCAGTTTTACGTATACAGTTATTCATGCATATCTATTGACCCGTGACCAGAAGGCGTTATATACGCAAGTATTATATGTATATGGGGTATGGAAAATGGATAGGCGTTATATACGCATTACCACCTCATCAGCTGGTGCACCTTGATGATGATATATGGATCGGGCCGTACGTTCCTCGACAATATTATTATATGATATATGGATCGGGCCGTATGTTCCTCGGCATTATTATTATATGATATATGGATCGGGTTGTACGTTCCTCGGCATTATTATTATATGATATATGGATTGGGCCGTACGTTCCTCGGCATTACTATTATATGATATATGGATCTGGTTGAACGTTCCTCAACACTATGACCTATATTTATGTATATGAGCATGATTATCATTGAGAGCATGTATATTGTGCACCCACAGAGGCACAGTCTGTTAGACAGGTTTATACAGATACCAGTTCATACAAATACATGCAGACAGTTACTTCATCTTATGAGTTCAGATTTTATTCATGATTCTTATATGTACATGATTGTTCTCATGCCTTTCATACTCAGTACATTATCCGTACTGACTCCCCGTTGCTCAGGGGACTGCGTTCATGCCCACAGGTTTAGGTAGATCGACAGGTGGTCTAGCTTAGTAGGACTTCTATCCAGTAGTGGTCAGTGCGCTCTGTTGATCCGGAGTTGTAGTTTCTTTTGGTATGCTAGCCTTTTTGGATGTACATGCATATGGGTATGACGGGGCCTTGTCACGTCCTTTCTACAGCTTTCATTCTAGTAGAGATCTGTAGACAGTTTTATGTATTAGTTAGATGATGTAGCCTTATCGGCTCCCATTCTTTTGTGTACAGTATATGAAGCGGCCTAGCTAGCTTGCACTGTTCTTTATTATGTATGTGTGTGTACAGATTGTACAGAGTTTGATGTTTTCCTTTTATGAGATCAGTTTATGCCATTTATGGGCCCTTGATGTTCAATATGGTTCAGATACGTGTTTATGGGTGTTTGGTCGCTAGAGGTCAGACACTCGTCACGACTCATCGGTTTGGGTCGTGACAGAAGTGGTATCATAGCAGTTCCGTACTAGGGTTGTCTACAGACCGTGTCTAGTAGAGTCTTGTTTATGGGCGTGTTGTGCACAACACTTATAAACAGGAGGCTACAGGACATTTAGGATGATGTCATTCTTTCTCTCTTAGATTGTACGATAGAGCCATGTGTTAAGCGTTCGCTTCTGATAAATTGTTATGATTTTAGCAATGCCCCGGAAGAAAGCTATAGCTGCCCAGAAGGGTAAGAAAGCGACAGGTGAGGCCACTAGCCGCACTCGGCAGGCTACGAGGGCTCAAAATGAGATTCAGAGTGAGGGGTCGTCTGAGACATCGAGTACCCCGCCTCCAGCACCTGCCCCAGTTCCTCAGCCGGATGCACCGGGCCAGGATGTGAGGGATGCTATACAGTTATTGACTAGATTAGTAGCCGCCCAGGCTCAGCGGTAGGGAGTTGGTGTTGACCAGGCAGATCGGACTGGTAGTTCGAGGGTTAAGACCTTCCTTGGGTTAGGTCCTCTAGAGTTTTTCGTAATAATGCAAAATATGGACCCCGAGGATTTTATTGATGGTATGCAGAGGACCTTGAGGGTTATGCACGCGGATGAGGTTGAGTTTGTGGAGTTGGCTTTATATAGGCTCCGTGATATTGCGGTACAATGGTATCAGACTTGGGAGTTATCTAGGGGAGAAAATGCCCCTCCAGCTGTTTGGCGAGAGTTCTCCGATGCTTTTATTCGCCATTATCTACCTCCCGAGGTCAGGCGAGCCCGAGCAGATAGATTTTTACGTAGTGACCAGGGCAGTATGAGTGTCCAGGAGTATTGCGGGTATTTTGATTCGATGGCCAGGTATGCTCCAGCCATGGTGGCTGAGATGGAGGACATAGTCCATTGTTTTGTGGCTGGTCTAGGGCCACATTTGATAGATGCTTGTACGACTGCTGCGTTACAGCTAGGCATAGATATCTCCCGTATACAGGCTTTTGCACAAAATCTGGAAGATCACAAGCGTCAGAGGAGGACAGATCGTGACTGTGACCGTGACCGGGGCTATGGTAAGAGGCCCAGATCTTTAAAGATAGGGGGTGAGTCTAGGGGAGGACAGAGACCGCAGTATCACCGGTATCCATTCCATTCAGCAGGGAGTGCACCTCCGCAGTTTTCAGGTCTGAGGTTTGATCGGTCTTCTTATTCCGGAACGGGCCAGAGTTCCAGGGCATCAGGCTCTCAGTACAGACCGGAGTCAGACCAAATGAGGCCCTCTGTGCCGTGGTGTACCCAGTGTGGCAAGTTACATGCCGATCAGTGTTGGTTGGGCTCAAATGTTTGTTATACTGGTGGCCAGCCAAGTCATAGGTTGCGGCAGTGTCCCATGAGAGAGAGTGGGGGTATGGTTCAGCTCACAGGGTCTGTGACTGGTTCTTCTTCTGTGGTCCGCCCTTCAGGGAAAGTTTCTCAGACACCAGCAGGACGAGGTAGAGGAAGAGGTGGAGGCAGAGGAGTTGGCAGAGGGGTGGTCCCAGCTAGGGGTGGCGTCCCAGTGGTTGACCACGTCCTTCCAGTGGTCCCTAACTAGGCAGCGGGAGTTGCAGCCGCACCAGCCTAGGCAGCAGCAGTAACAGTTCCACCAGGAGCTGCAGCTGCTCACGGTGTACCAGACGCGATGACACAAATGCTAAATCTATTGCGTGGGTTAGCACAGACCGGAGCTATACCAGTGGGTCCAGCAGGTAGGGGCACAAGGGTAGAGACTCCAGATTCGGACAGAGCACAAGCTCCGGGGGTTCAGCACGCGGTAGCGGTGGCGCTTCACTTGGATGAGGTTTCGAGTTTTGACGCCTTCCCGAGGCCTGTTTCAGGCCCAGTGATGACTGGTGAGGAACATGATCTATTTTGGAGGTTCACAAAAATGAAGCCTCCTGTGTTTTATGATACTGAGTCGGAGGACACATATGAGTTCATCATTGACTGTCATGAGCGACTCCATAAGATAGGGGCCGTGGATTAGTACGGGGTAGAGTTTGTGACGTTCCAATTCTTGGGTGATGCCAAGATTTGGTGGAGGGCTTATGTGGAGTGTAGGCCAGCTGGGTCTCCTCTATTGACTTGGGTCCAGTTTTACTCTGTGTTTTTGGACAAGTCCGTTCCGTGTACTCTGAGGGACAGAAGGAAGGATGAGTTTGCTACTATTGATCAGGTGAACTCGTCGGTTGCTGTGTATGAGTCCCGTTTCCACTCCCTATCCCAATATGCTATTCAGTTGCTGCCCACTGATGGGGAGAGGATACGGCAGTTTGTGAAGGGGTTGAAAACTGGGCTTCAGTTATCGGCTCTTCAGCTTATAGCCACTGGGGCTTCATTTCAGGAGGTAGTAAAGCACGTCCATACTATTGAGGGTATTAGGTAGGAGAGTCAGGCGAAGCATGTAGAGAAGAAGAACCGTAGGGGTGGGATGTTCAGCAACTCTTTCTCGAGGGGTTAGAGTTCACAGGTTTATTCAGGGCGTCCGGTTCAGTCCGCGATGTAGCTGGTGTTAGCTGGGGGCCTCTCAGGGGTAAATTATCAAGCCTCCGGTCAGTATGAAGGCTACACTTCTTCATTATCTTCTGTTCAGCGGCCTACGCTGGACCGTGCTTGCTTTGAGTGTGGTGAGATAGGGCATATTAAGAGATATTGCCCCAGACTTAGACAGAGTGGGCAGGGGACTCAAACTCAGGCTTCCCGAGCTCCATATGCACTAGATTGAGGGGGTAAGGATCGTGCACCAGTAGGGCGGGGCGGCCACACCGCGAGTAGGGGTGGTTCCCAGCCTAACCGAGGCGGTTCTCAGGCAGGTAGAGGTGGACAGCAGCCCGGCAAGGGCGTGGCTCAAGCTGGTAACAATAATCGCGGTGGTACGCAGGCGATAGGGGGGCGTGGTCATTTATATGCCTTCCTAGGTAGACCCGAGGCTGAGGCCTCCGATGCAGTTATCACAGGTACTATCTCCGTTTATGACTGTATGGCTTCTGTTTTGTTTGATCCGGGTTCTACCTTTTCCTATATATCTACCTATTTTGCTGTGGGTCTGGATATGATGTGTGATACTCTTGATACTCCTATTTTTGTGTCTACTCCTATTGGGGATTCTGTGGCAGTGGATAGCGTCTACCCCGCGTGTGCAATTTCTTTTATGAGGTATAGTACTTGGGCAGATTTGATGATTTTAGACATGGTAGATTTCGATGTTATTTTGGGTATGAGTTGGTTGTCCCCGCATTATGCTGTACTCGATTGCCATTCTAAGACTATTACACTAGCTATGCTCGGGGCACCTAGACTCGAGTGGAAGGGTAACCTTAGTTCCCTCCCTAAGAAAGTAATATCCTTTGTTCGTGCTTGGAAGCTAGTAGAGAGGGGTTGTTTAGCTTATCTAGCACATATCCGTGATACCAGTGCAGATACCCCATCCCCTAATTCGGTATGCGAGTTTGCGGATGTGTTCCCCGCGGACTTGCCTGGTATGCCACCGGATCGTGATATTGAATTCAGGATTGACTTAAACCCATGGACTCGTCTTATCTCTATTCCACCTTATAGGATGGCACCAGCAGAACTCAGGGAACTGAAAGAACAGTTGCAAGATCTTCTGAGTAAGGGGTTTATTCACCCGAGCGCCTCTCCGTGGGTGCTCCTGTGTTGTTTGTTAAAAAGAAGGATGGGTCTATGCGTATTTGTATTGAATACCGACAGTTGAATAAGGTAGCTGTCCAAACAAGTATCCCATCCCCCGTATTGATGACTTGTTTGATCAGTTACAGGGTGCTTCGGTGTTCTCGAAAATTGACCTAAAGTCAAGGTACCATCAATTGAAGATTCGGGCGGAAGATGTTCCTAAAACTGCTTTTTGGACCAGGTATGGGCACTATGAGTTCTTGGTTATGTCTTTTGGGATTACAAATGCCCCAGCTGCGTTCATGGATTTGATGAACAGTATGTTCAAGCCCTACTTAGACTCATTCATTATAGTGTTCATTGATGATATCTTGGTGTACTTAAGGAGTAAGGAAGAGCATGAGAAACATTTGAGAATTGCTCTTGGAGTATTGCGGGAGAAGGAATTGTATGCTAAATTCTCCAAGTGTGAATTTTGTTTGTCTTCTGTGTCTTTCTTGGGGCATGTTATTTTGAAAGAGGGTATTATGGTGGATTCTCAGAAAATTCAGGCAGTCAAGGAATGGGCTAGGCCCACATCAGTGATCGATATCCGTAGTTTCGTAGGTTTGGCTAGCTACTATTTTCGGTTTGTAAAAGGGTTTGCCTTTATTGCTTCTCATATGACCCGTTTGACTCAGAAGGAGGTACCGTTTCAGGGGTCTGACGAGTGTGGGGAGAGCTTTCAAAAGCTCAAAACATTGTTGACTACAGCACTGATTCTGACATTGTCCGTTGAGGGCAAGGATTTTGTTGTTTATTGTGATGCTTCACGTTCTGGTTTGGGTGCTGTTTTGATGCAGGAAAAAAAGGTGATTGCTTATGCATCTCGGTAGTTGAAGGTGCATAAGAAGAACTATCCTACTCATGATCTAGAGTTGGCAACGGTGGTGTTTGCATTGAAAATTTGGAGGCACTACTTGTATGGTTTGCATGTGAGGGTTGCATAGGGCATCTAACTTCGTTGATGAATATGACTGGGGATCCGGGTTTGCTAGAGATTATTACCGGATAATGACAGAATGGTGTTCAGGTTTGGAGAGATAGAGATGACTCCGCCTTAGAAGAAATTAGAGACGTCTTGGAAAGCGCGGGAAGAGCAAACAAATCCAAAAAGAATTTAGATTAAAATATCCTCATCCCTCACAAACCTACCCCAAAAGAAATCAAAGACGTGTTTGCTGTCAACAGGGCTGACTAGGCACAGGGGCCCACAATAGCCTTTAGGGAGCTGTATGGGAGGTATTCGTCCAAATAGGGTTATGAAAATCACATCCTCGAGTTTCCTTCATTCCAATCTTTGGAAGCCAACCGAACACTAGCCATCATTACTTGCCTGCTAGGAACCATGGTATTTCCACTAAATTCTTCCCTAGCCATAGACACCAGGGTTGTCTTTGTTGCCCATTCTGTCCTTAGAGGGGTTACAACAAATGGGCTTACTAAATATTTTGACATCATCCCTATCATCCTATCAGATATATACCGAGCTTTGGGAAACTGCCGCAACCATTATTACTACTTCCAGGGTTGCAACCTCTTAGTCCAATGGGGGATACTTAAACATTTAAATTGGAGTGGTTTATCTTCCCGCTGAGATCCGGCCCTAGGAGTGGATGATTTGAGAGTCACTGTTGTCCCTTGGGGGGATCAAGACAAAGTGGGATGGGCTCAAATCTTTTCCAGAATAAGAGAAGAACATATCAGCTGGAGAGTACCTGATTTTCATTCCAAGACTGTTTGTGTTAAGAGCCGTAGGCATCCCTACTTACCACTTATGGGCATTAGGGGGGTCATATCACGACCCAACCGGAGGGCCATGATGGGTACCCGGAGCTAGCCTACCGAGCATCACCTAGCATGCTTCTTCCAATCATATCTCGGTGGACCACATATATAACTTACAATTAGCATAGCGTGAACGAGCATAATTCTCCAATAAAACTCATTTACACAATAATCATCAACACCACCCCATATATCCATATATAAGCCCACAAGGTCACAAAAATGATTTACAGAATACAACCTGAGGGGGTTATGAGGCGTCTAACTGTACACACACACATATATGTCTACGAGCCTCTATAATGAATATTAGAAGTCAAAAAGACGGGACAGGACCCCGCCATGCCCAAACATGTACACAAAAGAGTTGTACCAATAAATTTCAACTCCGAAACAAATGGAACGCTCCTGAGAATCCATTGATGAAACTCCTAAGGATCAGATCCATCTCCCTGCCTACCAAGAAAAAGGACGTCAGTACGAATAATGTACTGAGTGTGTAAAGCATGAACAGTAATATAACAAAGATATGAGAAACATGAGATAAAGATATAACTTGTATATCTGGTTGCCTCTTAAGGCGGATGTTATGCATGCTTAGCTTTTTCAAAACAATATCCATATATGTATATATAAACATAAATATTGATGCGGAACGTGCAGCCCGATCCATATATCATATCATCATTATATATATTGATGCGGAACGTGCAGCCCGATCCATACATAGATATTGCTGCGGAACATATAGCCCGATCCATATATCCCGCGTCCGGGATGATATCATAAACTGCCCATTGCAAGGGTATGTAAATCGATACACATGAGAAAATACATATATAAATACATTTAGCATGCATGTGAGCCCAATGAAACATCTCCACTCTATCGGAGTGACCTAAGGTCGATAACCTCCGATGTGTCATTATGGACTCATCACCATCGCTATATCTCACCTTGAAGGAACAACTATCATAAGGTGAGATCAACAATAAAGTAATCATGTGACAAGATCAATAGTATCATGAGAACATTAAGAACTTTAAACTTCGGCCTTTCTAGAATTGAAATCATCGTCATAATCATCATTATAATTCTATGTCACTTTAAAGAAACAATAGCATAAGGTAAGGCCAGTTGTAATGAGTGAAATCAAGCACCATATGGTAAGCTCAATCATGTCATGAGAACAGCTAAAAATTTAGGCTTTCGTATCTTAGGAAATGGAGTCATTACTGTTATCACTGTCATGAAGAACACTTATCAACACCATCATAAGAATCTTGAGGATTATGGACATTCTAGTGTTTCTAGGAGTTTGGAGTACTACAGAAATCATGTATAAGGTTATAACATAGGAATCATGCCTTTACAAAGAAATATTAGCCTCACATACCTTCACGTCTCCTTAATTACTCAACGTTCTCTTCTTATGTCCGCAAAATCTACATTCAAAGGGTTCATACTAAGATTAAGTCTTGAAAACACCCTTAAGTTCAACTAGCATAACTTAACGAGCTAACGAAATTTAGGCAGCACTTCCCCCCTTTTATCAATTTCCATCATATCATAAAACAGCTCCCAAACAACAATAATAACATCCATAATATCATAATCAAGGGATTATATTCAATTTAATCTCAAATTTAACCAAAATCCCCTTTTCGAGTTCACTTCATACTCTTCTTCTTCATTACAACACTCATAGCTTCTCCACTTTCATTCTTTTCCTTTCTAAGGGGTACTAAACCTTTACATCAACTTAACCATAAGAATAGGATGAAGAGCATACCTTGTAGTAGTAGAATTTTACCTTACTCAACTCTCTCTCCAAGACCAATTTCACCACAATTTTGAAAGGAAGCAAGAACCATCACTCTCCATAGATTTATATTGAGATGTTGATGTTGGTTCTCTCTTTAGATGATAGGGAAAGGTGTGGAGTGTTTGGGAACCTTCAAGAACTCTTTGGAAGTCTCTAGATAATTGGGGAAATAAGTGTGGAAATTTGGAATGAATTTGAGGTCGTTTGGGATTTAAAAAGGTGGCAAACTCACCCCCCCCGACCCTACTTTGCGATGAGTATGCGGCCTAGCATACTCAGTATGTGGCCAACACTCCCTCCTTAGCTTAGGGGTGATGTTGGGCAGTGAGGGTAGCCAAAAAGGTGAGTTTGCGGCCGCAAACTAGACCACAAACTCCAACTTTCACGAAAACGCGTTCTTTTCGATTCGGTTGACCTCCAATCCTTACGGAACCTTCTTGGCAGTTGTATAGAACTTCATTAATAATATAAGAGGCTCTATATCTCTCCCTCAAAGTTATGCTAAGAAATGTGTAACCCAATGATATGAAAGCTTTCCAAACATAACTCAACCTCAACTTTCTTCGACGAACTTACTTCCATTTGCCTCGTATGACTCTGGAACCTTAAGGTACACACTTAAAATTATCAAATACCTTTCTGAACCTGATAAGGGCTTCATATCCACTTTATTCTTGCATTGGTTTCCTCATAAGGCAAACGTCACAAAATTTCCAAGGTGTAACAGATCAGACCCTACGCACCTCTGAGGGTACTTAGGCAGTTTGGTATGAGACAGGTCATCCCAAATATGGGAAATATGGGAGAGTTTGTGCGAGACTATGAAGATGGTCATATCGAGGGTATACAAAATGCTAGGAATGATTGGAAGAATGTGATAAAAGAAGACAAGTTGGATGAGATTCCAAATAATCCAAGTCATGGCGAAGATTACTACAAGTGGCTTGAGGCTGAGTTAGCGGGTACTGCCACTCCAAGTCCAAACCTTTGCAAATTTCCCGTGTATAGGGAAGACACAAAATCAATTCAGGTTCGAAAAATGAAATGACAAGCAGAAGAAAGGGCAGCGAATCATCAAGCAAAAACAGAATATGATCAAAATGTAATTAAAAGTTTGACAGACGAGGCAGATGCCTCATTGGCGAGTTTAGAGTGGCTTGACACTTTTGTTAGGGGAGCCATAGATACAGGGACGTCATTGACTGATGTTTAGAGGGGTCAGCGGATCGAGACAACATTGATGCCAGCCCACGTAGCCATTTAGACTGTCCTTCGAAGGACTAAGAAGGCACAGACTGAGAGGGAGCAGACTTCGATTTGAGGAGTGGACTTCTTTTGATATTATTGCATTATTTACTTTAAAACCATGTAATCCCACTTGGGAAAGATATGAAAAGCATTGGGATTTTTATTTTTGGGAAACAATAAATTTGTTTTGCATATGGCATAATTTTACTTCATGCGTTAGTAGCCTTGGATTAACGAGGTATAGGAAAACGAATTATACATTGTCTAAATGCTTATTTGATATAACTATTTTGTGTGAAAATCATATGTATTATTAAAACTCTTGATTGGTCCACATTCCAGACACTACCTAAAAGAAAAACCAAGAAGACATCCCACAAAACTAATTTAGCTCCACTCTTAAAAGGTTGGTTTGCTAAAAAGAAATGGAGACTCCGGACAACATGAGTGCAACTTCCCATTACATCAATCTAGTCAGCGACGATGAGAACAGGGAAGCAACAAGTAGGGAAAACCAACAGTGGGACGATAGCCTAGCCCTAGCTACTGCTAGAATGAAAGAAACTATCCAGACCACTAGGGCAGCCAATGAGAAGATGAAAGAAGCTAAACATCTCCTAGCTTATGTGGAGGAACTAACTAAGCAACACCCTGCCAATTGGGTAAAACAGGGAAAAGTACCAGAAGCAGCACTTGGGAGTTACGTCCTACTCATTCAACAAAAAGGGCTTGAACCCATACCCTATGGAGACGACGACTTGCTTATCCCAATTTGAAGCAGGAAGTTTATGGGGACCCACGCGAATCTCAGCTCGTGGAACCTCCGATTTCATGCACAATTGTTCTCAAGGGCACAAAATCATACAATTGGGGTGCGCCAATAGAAATGTCCAAACGAGAACTCTTAGAGACTTTGGAAAGTCTTGGAGTGTATGCGCAAAGACCAAATCTGTTGCTACCGTGTGCCAAATCTATTGCTACCGTGTGCTTCTTCCATGATCCACAAGAAATGCCTCCACCACCGAAGTCAGTCGAGGCATACAACCAATGAGTGTGGAAGATGTTCTAATGGATTGACCAAGGGAGAATTATCCAACTATGGGGGCCCCACTCTTTCCTGACCATGACCGAGGAAGAAATTATCAAGAAAAGATATCGAGGGTTAGGTTCTAGAGAAGTGACTACTCCAAATTCGAGAAGTCATATGCCAGGATTCACTCCCTACTATGTAGTGTGAAGAAGATAAGAACAGTGTTGCAAACCTATCAGATTCGCCCAAGACCTCCAAGAGAAAGGGTTTGCGTATTTCACCATGGTCGCCCTGGCCACGACATTGAAAAATGTGTGGATTTCAAGCTGGAATTAGAACGCCTCGTGAATGAGGGCCATGTTTGGATTGTCGCCGGAAGACAAGGATAGAAGATGAAGATGAGAAGACAATGAAAAGTTGCCTAGCATTGGTTGGGTAGAAAAATCTAAGTATCCCTTTACTCATTTCAATTAAGAAGAATATCCCTTTCCCTTTTATGTAAATGGAACCACACCGACCTGATGTCCCGTTGGGGATACGTGGGAAGCCTACATAAGGCCTGGTCAGGGTAGAAAACTAAGTTTCGGGTAGCATAGGAAAAACCCTTTTTGTGTATTCCTGAACTACAGATGGACTTGCTTTCCCTTTGGTGGAATACGTAGGCCGTCTATTTAAGACACGGTCCTTTTATCATAAAAATTAAAAATCTCCCTTAATACAGGATGGTAGCATCAAATCAACCATGAAGACCACTTACAAAAAAATCAATGTCCCTAAAAACACAAAACGACCAAAATACCCACAGAATGTAAATCAATCAAGAGTTGAAATAAGATATACAAATCTATATGCTATAAACCGTGAATAATGTGATGTTTTGTATGGAAAAGGGTTAAATATAAACCTATACTATCGGAAAAGGGCCAAATATATCCCTCGTTAAACTTTGGGGCCAAATATATCCCTCATCCATTAAAGTTGTCCAAAGTGTACATCCGATCCTACGTGGCTACCACACATTCGATGAAGTGGATGCGATATGGAAATGCCACCTCAACACCCCTAACCCATTTTACCCCTCCCCTCCTTCCACTACTTTTCCTTCTCCTCTACCGCCATTACCGCCACCATGACCTCCTCTTCAAATTCCAGGCAACATCAATGACTATTGTTATTTTATCAACGAGGTATCCGTTGATGTTATTTTGATTAAGAACAAAAATCAACAGCGTTTCAACCTGGCCTTTGGCATCAAACACTCTCCAACGCAGACCTTCTAAATTGATGCGTCTTATGCCAACAAGAGCTTTCTGCAACATCAAAAAAAAAAAAATCAACAGTCATGAAGCAGAAGCAAATATCTTAAGTAACACAACGGGACCAAAAGCAAAATAAATCATGACATCAAATGGAACTTTTTTAACCATTAAATGGTCCACATGTTACAGAGCATATGAGGATATGCCTTACATCTATCATTTATGTTAGGAGCTTGAATAGTTTATCCAAAAAAAAAATGGTAAGACCTTCAAAAAGTTTTGAAAGCATAGTGAGATAGTAATGGGGATTTGGTTTATGCTGAAGCACAACAAATGGGAATAGCAACAAAATGGAAGCTGAAGCTGAGGCTATAAAATAGGCACTGAAGTTCTGTAAAGAACATAACATTCATCAGGTTCACCTGGAGACTGATTCACCTGTCCTTCTAAACATCTTACAAGATAGATGGATCATTCCATGGGAACTGAGAAATCAGATTGAAGAGATCAAGCAGGACATGAGAGCAATACAAGTACAGATTAATCATATTTTCAGAGAAAGCAACATGTTGGCAGACTTTCTAGCAAATCAGGCTTTGGATCATGCAGAGATCAAAGTACATGACTTTATACTCATGCCATCAGAAGGAAGAAGAATTCTCAATATGGACAAATCACAACTGCCTCAACTGAGGATTAGAACAAGGAGGATTCAGCAGCTTGATCATCAACAATGATACTACATGTATTGATAATCATATGGTGTGTGCACAGATTTAGACTATCATCACAGTTGACTCAACATGATCACAAAGGGCATACTAGTTTAGGCACACAGGATAGAAATGGAGGACAGTCTCTTATTTTTTTAATTTTAGCTAGTTCATATTATAGACATATTGTAATAGACTGTTTTTTACATTATACATTTATTAATAAAAAGTTCTAACAGGCCTGGCCTGCTAGAACACAATTTATTAAAAAAAAAGTTTTGAAAGCATAGCGAATAAAATGGTAAACGACAATTCAGTAGCACCCTTCCCTCACCCTCTTTTGCAAGGTGGCAAAAGGAATATAAACTTTTGAAGCATCTTATAACAACACTCCTATGTCAAATTGATCAATTGATGCGAGTCTCTGAGGGATCATCAGGCATCAGCGTTAACAAAAAGTATCGTGTTCTTGACTGGCCAAAAACTCAAAAACTTATTTGTTTACCACAAATCGTGTTTGGGTATAGACTGAGGTGGCTTCCATATCATCAACTTCATAAGTAACTGAACATTGATGCTGCCTGGAAGTTGAAGAGGCGGTCATGGTGGTGGCAATGGTGGTGGAGGAGAAGGAAAAGTGATGGAAGGATGGGAGGGGTAAAATAGGTTAGGACTGTTGAGGTGGCATGCCACACGGCATCCATTTCATCGAGCGTGTGACAGCCACATAGGATCGGATGTACATCTTAGACAACTTTAACGGATGAGGGGTATATTTTACCCCAAAGTATAACGGCAGGGGTATATATGGCCCCAAAGTATAACGAGGGGTATATTTGGCCCTTTTCTAATAGTACAAGGGTATATTTGGCCTAAACAAACACTAACTTGGGAGCCTTTGAGTTATTTTCTCTTATAGACAGAGGTCGATTCACTGACTCCAGTTACTCGATCAAAAGCTACTGCAGCGTCCTTAAACCCTCCGCAAGAAGAAAACATGCCTGAGACTCAGCCACCAAACAACAACCAGAACAGAACTGCCTTAGTCGAGGGTACCCCAATAGCTGACATAACTGGAATGCCTTTGGAAGAGGCCATTAACCTGCTAATAAGGCAATTGGGTAAAGCTAGAGAAGAAGCAGCCCACCTAAGGGCTGAAAAAGAAAATGCTACTAATACTGAGGCTAGAAGGCCTGTACCCACTTTCCCAAATTTATACTTACCCATCCCTGACCATTTTCCACAAACTCAGACCGGAACTACTTTTCAAACTTTACAGCGCTGAAGCACCACCCATGTGGGGAATTCCTCACACTAAACACCAACTTTCCAAATACCTGCTAATGCTACAACATCTCATAACCCAAATGCTTATCAAACTCCTTGGGCAACGGGAACTCCTACAACCCGCCTCGTGCAACCAAAAGTTACTTTTCAAGACCATATCACCCATATTGACTCCTCACCAGAACTGGAGAACATGGAAATGTTCTCTGAGGCTAGAATAGACAAAATCGAGAAGGAGATGGGGATGAAAATCGCTAAACTAGAGCAGGGCTCTCAGAAGAAAGAGGGGCTGAGATACTCTGATTTGTGCATACATCCAGACTTGGGTTTACCAGAAGGTTTCAAAATTTCCAAATTTGACCATTTCAATAGGTCGGGCAATCCCAGGGCCCATTTGAGAGCTTATTACGACCTGTTGGTGTAGAGTGGTCGAAACGAAGCTTTGCTCATGAGATTATTCAGTCTAAGTCTGTCAGGAATAGCTATGGAGTGGTTCATCTTATAAGACATCAGTCGATGGAAGACATGGGAGGAGATGGAAAGTTCATTCATAGAGAGATTCCGCTTCAATGTGGAAAATGTGCATGATCGCTTCTCATTGGAAAAAATCCGTCAAAAATCGATCGAAACCTATAGAGAATATGCCAGTCATTGGAGAGACGAGGCAGCGTGTGTGCTACCACCTATGACTGAAGCTGAGCTGGTAGCTACATTTATACGATACTAAGAAGATGATTGTTTTGACAAAATGATAACTATGAAAGGGAGCTCCTTTGCAGATTTAGTCGCCGTTGGGGAAGACATCAAAGATGGCCTCAAACCGGCAGGCTTGTCAGTGTACTAAATAGAGTAGGTGCGTCTAGAGCCACGAGTGGAAAAAAGAAGAAATAAGATGTAGCTTATGTTTCTAAAGCTACTAGCCCAAAAAGCCGAGGAAAAGAGATGACCCACAAAAATCAAGACAACTACCAATCGCCTCCACTAACCAGCTATATAACCACTTCACCCCAATATAGCCCGATGTCTGTGTGCTACGCACAACCTAGTAACCAAGCTCCACGACGAAATTATCAAATGCCAGCACCCAATAACCAAGCTCCACAAAACCAGACTTTCCAAAACCAGCCTCCACCAGCAAACTATGGGCCACCTCAAAAGAAACCTCTGAGAGTATTCACTTCTTTACAAGAATCAAAGGCCAGTTTTTTTGCCAAACTAAGAGATGCCGGTCTAATGCATGCTACTCCACCAAAACCTGCTAACCCCAAGGATCGATGGTATAGGCCAGATTTCACTTGCGCCTATCTTTCTAACCAAGTTGGCCATACTACCGAATATTGCATAAACTTAAGACACAAGCTATAAGATATGATTGGCAATTATGCGCTTATCTTGGAGCCAACACCAACAAGTATGGACAAAAATCCTCTCCCGAAGCATGGACGGAATCAAATTCACATGATAGAAAGAGGTGATGAATGGGAAGAGAGTCCTGCGATCATTTGTCTAGATATTGAAGGATTGGAAAGCACTGTCGCCTCGTTGTCCTTACAAGAGAAAAAAGAAGTGTTCGGCCCCATGACAAGAAAATCTGAGATGTCCCAGTCATCTGCTATAGCCAAGAAAGAGCCATTCGTGCTCAAATATCCCTCAACAGTCGCTCAAATTCAGAACAAGTCGTCCGTACTCAAAACATCAGGGCCAATTGAGAATGCACCTTTTGTGATCAAATCACCGTACCTGATGATGGTCAATAAAGGAAAAGAGGTAGCCCCTCTGGTTCAAGGTATGACCAGGTCTGGAACGTGTTACGCTCCAGAAGAGCCTGTACTCGAAGCACCACGTCGCGAAAATCCTCAGACAAAACCAATCACTAAAGACAAAGCTGAAAACTTTTAGAGGCAAATGCCAGTCAAGGATTATTCGATTGTTAAGCACTTGTATAAAATTCTTGCCAGGATATTAGTAATGTCATTATTACTCAGTTCGTCTCAACATAGCTTAGCCTTAATGAAAGCCTTGGATGAAGTCCAAGTACCTGCTGGCACTACAAGTGAAACATTGGCCGAGATTGTAGGGTATGTTGTACGAGTGCATAGACTATCATTTTCAGACAACGAATTGCCAAGAGAGGGTAAGACCCACAACAAGGCCTTACACATAATAGTTAAATGCCACGATAAGATTATCCCTCAAGTACTGATTGATGGAGGGGCTGGGTGGAATGTGTGCCCTGTGATGACTTTGAAACAGCTTGGATATGACGTTGGCAAAATCCGCCAGAGTTGAAAAATGTAAAGCTTACGATGGCGCAACCAGTGATCCAATTGGAGAAATAGATCTGTACATACAAATGGGTCCCGCACAGTTCGTTGTGGAGTTCATTATCATGGATATCAAAAGAAGTTATAACTTATTGCTGGGACGACCTTGGTTGCACACCGCTGGGGTTGTGGCGTCCTCATTGCATCAATCTCTCAAATTCATCTGGGATGATCAAGAAGTCGTGATTCACGGTAAAGGAAGTATCCATAACTATCTGGACAATTCACTATCGGTCATAGAAAAATCTCCAAGCAATACTGATTTTCACACCGTTGAATTAGCCATGTTAGATCGCTGGGGGAATGATGAGGATATTCCTATGCCACCGGTCTACAAAATGGTTGCCACGACTATGTAAGAAATGGGTTCGAGCCCGGAAAAGGTATGGGAAGGAACTAACAAGGAATTAGAAACCAGTAACTATCGAAAATGGGAAATATCGATTTGGGGTTGGATACAAGCCATGTGAGGCCGAAGACGAAGAAGCAGAACATGGACCAAGAGGTCCTGTTAAAATGAGAATGTCATTTCCTCGTCTATACCAGTCCTTCACAACATGCCCATTGAGTCACAGCGGTGAAGATCCAGAAGAGGGTATAGGGATGGTGTATTGGGAAGAGGAATGCACATCCATCATTTAAGAATGCTTTGAAGCACTGGAGATTCATCATGCTGATCTAGGAGAAATGTCGAGTGGATGGACTTCTACGCCGTTGTTCACCTTGCGGTAGAAAGAATGCTCACTTTTAAAAAAAAGGCGAAAGTCGGCTTTGAGGCCCCGCTTACCGCCTTTTTATGTTTTTACACTTCCTTGTTACGTGTTGTTTAATAATGGAAATGGCTCGATGTTCCATTCCGAGTCAGGACCACAGTTTGTATCACTCTTTTTAAATTTCAATGAAAACGCCTTAAAGTTTGCAATAAGATAAAATTATTTTACTTTATATATATATAGACACACACACACACACACACATAATTGAGATTGCTTTTATGTGATTGATAATTGTGTTACTTTGCTTTACAATAATAACACAGAAGCCACAAATAATGTCATGACATGTTACGAAACAATTAAGAACGATGACAAACAAAGCAAAGATCAAGAAGAAAAGATAACTGAACCAGAGTGGTTGATAGACGTCGAAGAGGAATATGAAAATAGACCGACACCAAACTTAGAAGAAATAGAGGCAATTAATCTGGGGAACAAGTAAATGATTCGAAAAACCAGGATAAGTGTACATTTGACAGAGTCTGAGAAAGAAGGGTATCGAAGTCTGTTGAAAGAATATGGAGATGTTTTCGCTTGGTCTGATTGATGTTTGCCATGGTCAGTTCTACCGACAAAGGATGGTGCAAGCCTTCAACAAACAAGTGAGAACCAGAATTTTCCAAATAGGGCAACTTGTGCTCAAATGGATATTCCCAAATCAAGAAGAATACAAAGGAAAGTTTGCACCAAACTGGCAAGGGACCTATATGGTGCGAAAGGTATTGTCAGGAGAAGCAGTTGTCCTCGCTGAAATGGGTGGTCAAGAGTGGCCGAAAATAATAAATTCACATGCCATCAAGAGATACTATGCATGAGACCGGAGACGGCTACAGAGATTCGTAGATTTTTGTAGTTTTATGTTGGTTTTAATTGCATTTCCTTTACTTGTAATTTTGCATTTTAGAAAAAATAAATCCAAAATTATGTACGAACTACACAAGGACCTGATTCCCTATACTTATAAGGAGATACATAGGCGATTTTCCAAGCTCGGTCGCTTTAACCCAAAAAATCCAAAATCATGTATTTCGAACTACGTTTTGACCTGATTCCCTATACTTATATAGGGATACGTAGGCACTTCTCCATGCTCGGTCGCTTTAACCCAAAAAATCCAAAATCATGTATTTTGAACTACATTATGAACTGATTCCCATTTGGTATACGTAGGCGCTCTTTGAGTTCGGTCTCACCAACAAATTCTGATATATTTACCCCGAACTACATTTGGACCTGATTCCTAAAACGGGATATGTAGGCGCTCTTCCGAGCTCGGTCCTCTCAAATAAAAATTCCGATAAACCCTAGGAAACCCCAGAGATACTTTAGCAAAAGAAAGATAAAGGTAACCCCACAAGAAAACTAGGGCAGAATTTTTGATAGGACCTCAAAAATTGTTTCAATATATCAGTTCAAAGGGATGAACTGATTAGAACTTCTACACTGGGGCAAAATGTTTTAGAAGGATCATAAAAATTCCTTCAACGCCGTAAAATCTAGAATCAACAAGTACACTCTTACACTGGGGTAGGATTTTTGTGAGGGTCTCAAAGATTCCTTCGACATAGTAACATTTGAGGTAGTACAAAGACATGTATAAACTGGGGCAAAATTTTAGAAAGGGATTCGAAAATTTTAAGTAAGAGTCAAGATCAAGGCGAAGAACAAATGATAGAAGATCTTGTTTGGAGTAACCAATGTCATGACATTAAAAGGCTTTTATAAAATATACCATTTTCAAAATTACCATTACTACATATGTATCGCTTACAAATATATATGTTTTCAAAATCATCGCCCAAAAATCCCCTCTTTGCAAAAAATAAAAGATTTTTCAAAAAATTGAGCATTCTTTCTAGTCGAAGTGTGAATGGAAGAAGTCCATATGCAGGAAGAGCGGTCGACCACATAGGGAACTGAAAATTTTTTCTGTGAATGCAGGAACAAACATGCATGGACGTTTTACACTAACTTGTTTGCTAAAAATGTTTGAAACAGGGACAACAACAACAAAAAAAAATGAAGAAGAAATTTCAAGAAAAATGGCGAAGAAGAGCATACAAAAAGGGTAACAACATCCTCCCTAAGTAAATTTGTTTTACGCTAGCAAGATTGTTCGTTTTGCAGAGCACAAAGATTTTTATAAAAGAAAATTTTAAGACTACTAAAAGATATAATCACCGAAGTCTGGTCTCCACTAAACAGTATTGTATCAAGGTATTGAGACCCCATCATAGACATCGCATGGCTTGCCTTGGTACATTGACTGACTAGACGACTTAAATTTGGTAAGTGCAGTTGTCGCCTAAATCAGGTGACATAATTATGATATCAAATTTAAGATGGTCGACATGGGATGTCGGTAAAGATGGATTAATTCTGGGTGGTTACAATTTTCATCCTGACAATCTGTGATTTGAAGACAAAGAGTTGATATCGGCATTGTAGTGTTGTATTCACAACACAAGAGTCTAGTCCTTTTGGAAGATGTGAACCTTGTTGACGGGCAGGTATTCTTCCACGGAGTAAAAAAAATGAGCGTGTCAGTCTTGCTGCTGAGGTAAGCTTCATTCCTCAAAACGATGATTTGGGCGATACGACTTCGTGTCGAAGGGGTTGTAGTCGCCGTCCATATATAGCCAAAAATAGGTAACATTATTCCGAGGTTGATGTCACAATCGTTGAAATACGAATGTGATTTCTACATCAAGATTTGTGGTCGCTACTACAGTTTATCTCAAGTTAATGTAATTCTGGCTCGGGTTATGTTGTAAGTTGGTTAGGCCGTTGATCGTATGCAGTTGAATTGAATATAATTGTTGGTATTGTTATTGATAACGTGGCCGAGTTCCATTCTCGGGTTTGTTGTTGTTGAATTGGCCGAGTTAGATTCTCGGGGATGGTGTACTTACAGGGGAAGTGCTGCCGAAATTTCGGTAGAATATAAGTGAATTCATTTGAAAGTCTAAGGCAAGTGAATGACAATGAATTTAATGATTATGTGAATTCTTTTGTATGTAGACTAGCAAGCTTGGATAAATAAGCGTAGCTAATAAGGCGTGGCACAGGTATGTAAGGCTTACCTTTCTTTCTTTTGGCATGATCTCTATAAAATGAACAAACGATATATATGTATGATTTCAAAGAAATTCTCGTTCTTAGAGCCATTAGGGTGGATAATATCTTTGACCTCCATGAGCCGCTTCATAAGGTTTCGATACGTATTCATGATTCCGAAGCTCTATTTGATAAGTTTCCGGGTTTGTCTATTGATATGAGTAAACGTAGTATGGTTAAGATTATTGCATGATTGGATAATAAGCCAAGTATAAAAATTCATGTCCTTAAAATGATTTTGTAAGTATTAATGTTTCTTACTTTTGCATACAATCTGGGATCGGGCCGAACGTTCCTCGGCAATAATATAATATGTTCATGGATCGGGCTGCACGTTCCGCAGCAATACAATGTATGACGTTCTACGAGTATGCGTGCATGAATCTGCTATATGTATATATATATATGATATATGATGTCAGCATGATGTCCAAAGACCTATTTGATATGTTCTTGAATTGGTATTAAGCGATAAGCGATATAATTAATGTCTTGATTTTCAAATGATAGCACGTCCGACTATTCCATCGAGTCTTGATATACTTTGATATGTACATATGATCCCAAAAAGTTATATTTGATTTGATCTATATGACATCTGAAAGATACCTGATATGATTATTGCTTCGATTATCCAAAATGGCTTCTTAAATGCTTATAGAACGTTCTGTACTTCAAACGTTTGTAACTTTCGCATACGAAGTCGGATTGACCTGAAACTTGTTTCTGAGCCTTCAGATGTCAGTAAGTGTACGTATCTATTGAGTCTTGATTTGTGTGCATATGGTTTCGCATTTTTCTGTTCGTGCAAGCCTCCGTTTGGATTTCACTGAGCCCGGGCCAGGACATGTTATCGTGCGCACTTCTCTGCATTATTCACCGAGTCCCTCTCACTTGCGGGCCGGGATACGTTATATGTATATGTATGTGATGATATGATGATACGGGGAT
Source organism: Lycium barbarum (assembly GCF_019175385.1). Taxonomy (NCBI): domain Eukaryota; kingdom Viridiplantae; phylum Streptophyta; class Magnoliopsida; order Solanales; family Solanaceae; genus Lycium; species Lycium barbarum. Next base: position 79,143,434 of record NC_083347.1, on the reverse strand, counting down.
GGCGGCCAGGATGGCATATGATGACTTATCCACCGAGACCCGCAATAGAGGGTCGGGACACGTTATGTATATATGGTATATGATTCTGCCATGCATGATTCTATCCACCGAGTCCCTTAGAAAAGGGCCAGGACACGTTATATGCATACACTCTACATGATGTTGACATACATGATTCTGTTCACCGAGTCCCTCACAAAAGGGCCGGGACACGTTATATGTACATATGGTATGTGATGTTGATATGCCTGACCTTATTCACCGAGTCCCTCACTGAGGGCCGGGGCACGTTATATGATATATGATATATGATCTATAATACACGATTCACCGCGTTCCTCACTGAGGGCCGGGGCACATTATATGATACATGATATATATGATATATGATAATGGCATACATGATCTTCATTTACGGTTTATGATGACCTACATGATTCTTGTCTAAAAAGGCAAGTGCTTTGATGTTTCAAAAGTTCATACCTGATTCTGGTAAATTTCTGTTCCGGTTATGATTCTCCTTTCTGTATTTCATGTCTTACATGCTCAGTACATATTCCGTACTGACCCCCTTTCTTCGGGGGCTGCGATTTCATGCCATGCAGGTACACCCAGATGAGTGGAAGACATTACAGAAGATGTTCCAGTGAAGTTGGCAAGCTCCACTTGTTCCTGGAGTGTTGCTGGGTCAGAGTATTATGCTATGATGTTTTGTTCGAAGTTAGAGACTTTGCAGACAGAGTCGTGGGTATAGTATGTCGGTTTTGTAAGCGGCTCCATCAGCCAATATGTCATTCTGTGTTATGATGTGAATTTTATATAATTATGAATTTCGGTTTGATTTGAGAATAACGGAAAGAATATTTCTGAAAGTATTACTATGCACTTCACTTTATTTGATTTAAAAATCCGAAAAGATTATGTATGTAATAAGAGTTTGAGGGTTCGCTCGGCCCTAAGTAAGGGTCGGGTGCCCATCACACCCTAGGGAGATTAGGGTGTGACAATTACAAAAATAATTAAATAACTATTTAGTACGTCGTAAACACTTTTAAAAAGGTAAGAAAGACAAATAACACTTCGCTAAATGCCGTCAGTGCGTTTTAATTTAATATAACATAGATCCATCAGATATTATTATAACTAGACGGCGTATGAGCACGGGCCCAACACTTTGGATTATAGTCTATCTATGTGTATGTAGTTGTGTTTGGATAGTGATAATATATATATATATATATATATATATATATATTATATTGATAATAAACATACATAAATTTGCACTGTTTATATATATACA